>NC_066583.1:206073251-206378244 GCF_024323335.1 Lathyrus oleraceus
GAAGTTTGGCCTTGAGAAGTTGACCAGTCAAGTAATCTGACTAAACTGAAGATCCCTGAGACCTAACTTTTGATGTGTTTGTCAAATGAATATAACCCCAAGTGAAAAAATGTTCTTAAGAACCATATTAACAACATTCATGTTCATCAAAAATCCATTTGAAATATGGAAGGTCATCATTCATTTCAAAACATTATAGGTCATTTTGACTGAAACCCTAATTTTGGGTCAACTTCCCAAGGACTTAACTTCCTCATTTTTTATGATTTTGAGGTGAGACCAATTTCATTGGAAATATTAAGATGTCTACTTAAAATGTTATGTTGGATAAAATTTCATAATCCTAAAAGAAATACATATTATAATACAAAACATTATAGGTCACTCTGGACCAAAACCATTGAATTTTGAAAATGTCCAACTTCAAGTGCCCATAACTTTCTCATCAAAAATCCAAATGATTCAAAATTTAATTCCAAATTGATAATATTGAAAAGATATACAACTGTGATGTTGGAGGTTTTTCCATTTGAGGCTTGCATCATTGAAACAGAAGGGCTTGAAGTTGGTCACTTTTGGGAAAAAAATTCAATGGAAACCTAGACATGTTTTGTACCTCAAACTTCAAGGCCAGTTTTCACAAATTTCCAAACTCCAAATGGATTTTTGCCCATCATAGCTTTTGTTCCTTATGTCAAGAGCTTTTCCACCATTACTCACACCACTATGTTTGGAATTTCTATGTGTGACTTTTGAAGAGGTGAATGTTTATGACCAAATCTGCAATTCACTTTGTAACTTGATGCATAAGCTAACAACAGGCCTTTTACACGTCCAACTCAACTCCAAATGATATCAGCATGCAATTCCATTCAATTTTGGGCCTCACATGCACCTGTATAGGCTCATGCATGGAGGACCCAATTCTCATGCACACGAGTAAATCACTTGCTTGCTTCATCTCCAGCTATAAATACATGGCATTGCTCATTCAAATCTCAACCTTATGGTGATCTAAAATTCTACTGCAATCAAAACCTAACCTCACTCAAAGGAATTCCAATTTTCATTTCTCAATTTCAAGCTTGAATTTCAACACAATCAGTTGATCTTCAAGTCTTATTCCTTAGCCTTGCATTCATATCACATCTCAACATCAAATTGGAAGCAAAAGCTTGAAGGAATCGTGTTGTTCAAAGCTGCTCTTCAAAGGTATAACACCAAACTGTTTTGCTATACAATGTGAATTGCTTGTGTTTAAACTATTTTCTGAAGTCCTCGAGCAAGAGGCAGGCCAGTGGTGGTCTTGATTTCATGATTGGAAGCATTTCAGTTTGCATACATGGATTTTCAAGCTCAGATTTCTCACTTAATAGAAACATTGAGCACAATCCAAGGTTACAGGGGTGATGTACATCACCCTAGCTTCAGTTTGGTACCATTGTTTTGCATTTTCATCAAGGTTCAAAAACCTGCGCGTGGTGGCTGGAAGTTGTTTGCTGGCCGGAGAAGATGGTGGTTTCCACCATCATCCCCACGTGGATGCCCCAACGCCCTTGGATCTGTTTGAAACGATCTAATCATGGTCGTGCGTGTGTTTGACCTCTTTTAATTCATTATGTGATGCATTTGACTTGTGACCATGGTACATCAGCGCTTCTGAGCCCTTGGATGATGCCACGTCAATTAATGAAGTCAATCCAGCGCTCCTGGTTTTTGCTATTTTCTATTTTCTGTTCATAACTATTTTATTTGAAGTCACAAAAATATGAGACCAATGGCAAAAAAATTCTTAAAAAATCTAGTTTCATAATCTGATTTTTAATTATTTTTGTGACTTCATTTAATATTTTTTGTGAATTATTTTGTTTTTAATAGTTTTTTAATTCATTTTAAATACTTTTTGATATCTAAAAATTCCAAAAATATTTTCTTAACACAAGGATCATGATAAGTCTATGAAAAATAGTCTCATCAATTTCTTAATTGATTTGAGATTTATTTGAGATTTTAGTTCATTAGTTCAAAAAATGTTGAGAAATTTTGTCAAACTTTGTTTGACCATGTTAGACCTATGATGATTCAATTGGACTTGTTCAAGTTGATTTGAATTGAATTTGAGGTTTGACCATATTTTGTCCATTTTAATTTTTCATTTAATTTAATTCCAAAAATACCAAAAAAATATATTTGACTTGTTGACTTTTAATCTTCATTTCTCTTCTATTTTACATTGGTTGATGATGGTTTGATCCTCATTTTGATCATTGTGTTTTGATATTTTCCTTTGAATTCTCCTTTTGTCCTTTCCATTTCATTTCATCTTCATCTTCATTTCTTTTTTTATTTTGGCTAATGAGTTAATGATTTGTGGTTGGTCTTGACATATGAGAGGCTTAACCTTCTTTGATCCAAATCAAACTCAACTTGATCAAAGATCAAGTGAGTTGCTTTGTGTCCAAGATAGGTTGCTTCTTGGTCAAGCAAAAAACCTAAAGTCCATACAAGGCTTCCCTCTTTTCTTTTGGCATGGCAAGTTGTAGGAGCTTGGCTTACTAGTCATGATCTCTAACTTGTGTTTATTTGCCTATAGTTTTATTGACCGGCCTCAGATAGGTGTGACTACTATATTAGTCCACTTACGAATGCTTAACATAACGCTAACTTGTCTTATGACACACTAACATTAACCATACTAACTACTAAATTTAATTCAAGCATTTAATTTCTTGCAATTTACTTTAATGCAATTTACTTTCTTTCTCATTTATTCATATTGCTTTTTCCCTTTGCTCATTTGAGCACATATTTTATGTTTAGGTTATTTTTCTTTTGCTCATTTGAGCTCATTATTGTATATAAATATATTGTTGCTTTGTGATTGTTTTGTCTTTGTTTGTGTGAACCCAATGCAAAAAGGAGAATGGACTTAGAATTAGGATCTTACCTATGCTTAAAGGAGTTCAAGAGCAACTAGGCCTCATGCCTTTAGAATGCTAAACTTGTTGAAGAGCAACTAGGCCTCATGCCTTTAGACTGCTAAATCTTAAAGTTGACTTCAAAGGACTCCTAATCTAAACTCATTCTTTGTCCATTCCTCTTATTATGTTGTGAACTTTTTGATGTTTGTTCTTGTGTGATAGGGATTCAATCTTGATATAGTAAGAAGGACCATTGGCATGAGTAGCCAAGTTAAGAGAGACAAGCCAAATGGAGATCCTAGGAGTTTGAATATAATATTTGTTTGATTGCTTGAGTGATTGCTAAGTCCAAAGGAAAGGAGTATCTGGAGTCATCTTTATGATCTCAAGAAAAGGAACTCCAAGGGTTTTATCTCTTCTCTTATCTTTGCATTCTTTAGGACTAGCCTTTCTCTTCTTTTCCTCACTCTAACCTAAGCCAAACTCATTTATGTGCAAACTTTGACTTTGTTTCAAATTAGAAACCTAGGCCTTATGCCTTTGATTTTTCAAACTCTTTTCATTAATACTCATTATGAATGAACCTTAAGTCAACTTTGACCTCATTTTGTGAATACTTCTAACTTGTAAATAAAACTCACTTCAAGTTGTTTTTGTGGTTCCAATGACCACCTTTGCTAAAAACTTTTTTCATAAACATTAGTCATAGGTTTGAGTTATCATAGTGGTTGATGTAAACCTCACCTTATCCTTAGTGATTGGACTATAAGTCTTCCATACTTATTATAGGGTGGATCCCTCACTAGTATGTTGAATCTCTCCTCACATGATGGATTGTTGGTTTAGATTGAGTTTTCTCCCTTTTATAACAAAAACCTTAAGGCTTTTGACAAACCAATTCACCAATCTTTTGTGATTTTTACCCCGAACTACGAGGTTTTGATCCTACCTTTGTGATGGTACATAGGCAATGGGTTTATCCATTCAAACAAAATTGTAAATATAATGTATATTCTCTTCTCATCCCCCCAATCTGTTTGCACATATTTTCACAAATACCCACCTACAATACACATTTTCAAAAAGGTCTCCCTTAGAGTACTAAGGATGTTTTGGGTGCTTAAAACCTTCCCATTTCATAACCAACCCCCTTACCCAGATCTCTGACATTTTTATTAGTTTTTGATTTGATAAAACTTCTTACTTGGCTTTTGTTTTCTTTTTAGCCTTTCCTTTGGACAAATAAAAGTGCGGTGGCGACTCGAATTGTATGATTTACTTTTGGTTTAGTCAATAAGCCATAAGGTAATGAATACCCCGCTACAGTTTTCTCAGCCGCTTGAATTATATCTCAAGATTCATTTCACACATGACTTCCACATGTGCGCCTACATTCAAGCTTCTTCAGAAAGATTAGTCTTGTGATTGGACCGAAGACTGCCAGAAAGCCTTTGATAGTATCAATGAATATCTGCTTGAGCCCCCGATTTTGTCTCCACCTGTTGAAGGAAGACCATTGATCATGTATTTGACTGTGCTCGATGATAGTATGGGTTGTGTTCTTGGTCAACAAAATGAGACTGGAAAGAAAGAATTTTCAATTTACTACCTCAGTAAAAAGTTCACCGATTGTAAGACTCAGTATTCTATGCTTGAGAAAACTTGTTGCGCATTGGCTTGGGCTGCTAAGCGTCTGCGTCAGTACATGTTGAATCATACCAATTGGTTGATATCCAAAATGGATCCAATCAAGTATATATTTGAGAATCCTGCTTTAATTGGGAGGATTGCCCGTTGGGAGATGTTGTTATCAGAGTATGATATTGAATACCGATCTCAGAAAGCGATCAAAGGTAGTGTCTTGACTGACCATTTAGCTCACCAACCGATTGAAGATTACCAGTCAGTATAGTATGACTTTCCTGATGAAGAGATCTTATACTTGAAAACGAAAGACTGTGATGAACCACTGCTTGAAGAGGGGCCAGAACCTGGTTCCCGTTGGGGCATGGTATTTGATGGAGCTGTTAATCAGTATGGTAATAGCATTTGGGAAGTGATTATTACTCCTCAAGGAACGCATTTTCCATTTATATCTAGATTGACTTTCAAGTGTACAAATAACATGGCAGAGTATGAAGCTTGCATTATGGGGCTCAAAAAGGCCATTGATCTCCGAATCAAGCATTTAGATGTCTTTGGAGATTCATCTTTGGTTGTGAATGAGATCAAAGGTGAATGGGAGACGAATCAACCCGGTTTGATACCATATAGAGACTATGCGAGGAGGATTTCAACTTTCTTTACCAAGGTTGAGTTTCATCATATCCCTCGAAATGAAAATCGGATGGCGGATGCTCTTGCAATGTTGGCGTCAATGATTGTAGTGAAGTACTAGAATGAGGTTCCCAATTTGATTGTGATGCATCTTGATAGGCTAACTCATGTGTTTGCTGTTGAAGAGATCAGAGACGAGAAGCCGTGGTATTATGACATCAAGTGTTTCTTCCAAAGTCATATTTACCCGTCTGGGGCATCTTTGAAAGATAAGAAGACTTTGAGGAGATTAGCCAGAAATTTCTACCTGAATGGTGATGTAATGTACAAGAGAAACTTCGATATGGTTTTACTCAGATGCGTGGATAAACACAAAGCAGACCTGTTGATGACTAGAGTCCATGAGGGTTCCTTTGGTACTCATTCCAATGGACATGCAATGGCGAAGAAGATGTTGTGAGTAGGTTACTATTGGCTGACAATGGAATATGACTGTTGCAAGTTTGTGAAGAAATGCCACAAGTGTCAAATATATGCGAATAAGATTCATGTTCCTCCGACACTATTGAACGTCATTTCCTCCCCATGGCCCTTCTCCATGTGGGGAATTGATATGATTGGCATGATTGATCCCAAAGCTTCAAACAAACATCGTTTTATTTTGGTGGCAATCGACTACTTCACAAAATGGGTTGAAGCGGCATCGTATGCAAACGTAACCAAGCAAGTTGTTATGAGGTTTATCAAGAATCAGATTATATGCCGTTATGGTGTGCCAAGCAAGATCATTACTGATAATGTATCGAACTTGAATAATAATATGGTGGAAGCTCTTTGTAAAGACTTCAAGGTTGCAGACCATAATTCTTCTCCCTACAGACCCAAGTTGAATGGGGTTGTTGAAGGTGCGAACAAGAACATTAAGAAGATTATCCAGAAGATGGTTGTGACATATAAGGATTGGCATGAGATGCTCCCATTTGCTTTGCATGGGTATCGAACATCCATCCACACTTCAACATGGGTAACCCCTTTCTCTCTTGTATATGGTATGGAAGCAGTGCTCCCCGTAGAGGTTGAGATTCCTTCATTGTGTGTGCTCATGGAAGCCAAGTTGACTGAGGCTAAATGGTATTAGACCAGGTTTGACCAGCTGAATTTGATAGAAGAGAAAATGTTAATTGCCATGTGTCATGGTCAGTTGTATCAACAGAGAACTAAGAAAGCTTTTGATAAGAAGGTCAGACCTCGTGTGTTCAAAGAAGGTCACCTTGTGCTCAAGAAGATTTTATCATTCAAACTGGACTCTAGGGGCAAATGGACTCCCAATTATGAAGGCCCATATGTTGTTAAGAGAGCCTTTTCAGGCGGTGCTTTGATTCTTGAAACTATGGATGGTGAAGAGTTCACTCATCCTGTGAATACAGATGCAGTCAAGAATTACTCCGCCTAAAAAGACAAGAACAACTCACTAAGTTGAAAACCCGAAAGGGCAACTTAGGCAAAAATGAGCGTCTCGGTGGATTGAAAACCCGAAAGGGTGATCCAGGAAAAAGTTAGACACATAAAACAGAAAAATTATCTCGATAAATTGAATACCCCACCTTGGGGAAATTTATGCAAAAATTAGGGATTATGGCAAGTAACTGCATCTTGTTGTTCTTCTGATTTTGAAGACATTGTTGAGCACAACGGTCGACGGTGATTCATCATCCCCGGTGGCAAAACGATCGCAAAGGATACAAAGGTGTCGCAAATTTGAATCATCAATACAATTCTCGGTCAACCCACAAAAGAGGGAGACGAATTTCTTGAGAAAAGAGAGATCATCATCCCAAAGGCCAAAACCTCGTCGGGGAAAGAAGAGATCTGCTGAGGAAAACCGTTATCGATTATGCGGGGAATTTTAGGTCCACACCATATCAAATGGGAGACAACCATGCAGAGGATAAACACAAATAGCTTCTCAGAAACTAGGAGGAAATTATGGCTGGGAGTGAATCGGGATGGCGATTGGTGAGGAAACCAAAGTTCTACCGTAACCAAGCGAACTGCTGAGGAAACCGACTTTTTTAGCTAGGGGAATAAACACAAAATCTGCTGAGGAATAAACATCCCCTGGGGGACTGAATCAATCAACTCTACTGGCTACCCTACTGGGGAATAGCGGACAACGATTACTGAAAGTTAAAAATGCGGTTTGAGGATGAAAGAGAAATATTGCCTACCGTTCGGGGAAACCAATAATGTTCCACGCTTAGGGCTTACTGCTTTCGAATCACTGATGATATTCCTTTTAAATGAAATCAATTGCTTAAAATTCATGCTTTTATATGTTTAAAAAAAATTGATTAAAAATTTTAATTTCAAAAATGATCATAATAAAATTTAAAACTATTTGCTGAAATAAACAAGAGTAGAAACAATTGTATAAAAGTTCAACTTTATTTAATGGAATGGTAGTCTGTAAATGACAAGACTCCATAGTTTTTGCAAAGTTGAAAATGGTATTTTCATGGAAAAGGGTTACATTGAATACAATGATCACTAATCCTTCCACAAACTCTTGATGTCCACTGTGCTTTTGGCCACCACTTGGGACGATGAATCACCGTCGACCGTTGTGCTCAACAAAGTCTTCAAAATCTGAAGATCAGCAGGATGCAATTACTTTCCATAATCCCTAATTTTTGACAAAATTGCCCCAAGGTGGGGTATTCAATTTATCAGGATAATTTTTCTGTTTTATGTCTCTAACTTTTGCCTGGATCGCCCTTTCGGGTTTTCAATCCACCGAGATGCTCATTTTTGCCTAAGCCCCCCTTTTGGGTTTTCAGCTTAGCGAGTTGCCTAAGCCTCCCTTTTGCTTAAGCCTCCCACCATATTATTATTCAAGTTCGATCCATTATCAGTAATGATTTTGCTTGGCACACCATAACGACATATAATCTGATTCTTGATAAATCGCACAAAAAATTGCTTAGTTACGTTCGCGTATGATGCCGCTTCAACCCATTTTGTGAAGTAGTCGATTGCCACCAAAATAAAGCGATGTCCGTTCAAAGCTTTGGGCTCAATCATGCCAATCATATCAATTCCCCACATGGAGAAGGGCCATGGGGAGGAAATGCGTTCAATAGTGTCAGAGGGACATGAACTTTATCTGCATATATTTGACACTTGTGGTATTTCTTCATAAACTTGCAACAGTCAGATTCCATTATCATCCAATAGTAACCTGCTCGCAATATATTATTTGCCATTGCATGTCCATTGGAATGAGTACCAAAGGAACCTTCATGGACTTCAGCCATCAACAAGTCTGCTTCATGTCTATCCACGCATCTGAGCAAAACCACATCGAAGTTTCTCTTGTATAATACATCGCCATTCAGGTAGAAATAGACGACTAATCTCCTTAAAGTCTTCTTATCTTTCAAAGATGCTTCAGACAGGTAAATCTGATTTTGGAGGAAACACTTGATGTCATAATACCACGACTCCTCGTCTTTGATCTCTTCAATAGCAAACACATGAGCTGGCCTATCAAGACGCATCACAGTCAAATTGGGAACCTCATTCTAGTACTTCACTATAATCATTGACGCCAATATTGCAAGAGCATCGACCATCTGATTTTCATCTCGAGGGATATGATGAAACTCAACCTTGGTAAAGAAAGTTGAAATCCTCCTCGCATAGTCTCTATATAGTATCAAACCGGGTTGATTCATGTCCCATTCACCTTTGATCTGATTCACAACCAAAGTTGAATCTCCAAAGACATCTAAATGCTTGATTCGGAGATCAATGGCCTCTTCGAGCCCCATAATGCAAGCTTCATATTCTGCCATGTTATTTGTACACTTGAAAGTCAATCTAGCAGTAAATGGAAAATGTGTTCCTTCAGGAGTAATAATCACTGCCCAAATGCCATTACCATACTGATTAACAGCTCCATCAAATACCATGCCTCGACGGGAACTAGGTTCTAGCCCCTCTTCAAGCAATGGTTCATCATAATCTTTAATTTTCAAGTATAAGATCTCTTTATCAAGAAAGTCATATTGTACTGACTGGTAATCTTCAATCGGTTGGTGAGCTACATCGTCAGCCAAGACACTACCTTTGATCACTTTCTGAGATCGGTATTCAATATCATACTCTTATAGCAACATCTGCCAACGGGCAATCCTCCCAGTTAAAGCAGGCTTCTCAAATATATACTTGATTGGATCCATTTTGGATATCAAACAAGTGGTATGATTCAACATGTACTGACGCAGACGCTTAGTAGCCCAAGCCAATGCACAACAAGTTTTCTCAAGCATAGAATACTGGGTCTCATAATTGGTGAACTTCTTACTAAGGTAGTAAATTGCAAATTCTTTCTTTCCAGTCTCATCTTGCTGACCAAGAACACAACCTATACTATCTTCGAGCACAGTCAAATACATGATCAATGGTCTTCCTTCAACAGGTGGAGACAAAATTTGGGGTTCAAGCAGATATTCTTTGATACTATCAAACGCTTTCTGGCAGTCTTCGATCCAATCACAAGATATAATTCAAGCGGCCGAGAAAACCTCTAACTTGCTTCTCGGTTTTGGGCGCAGGCATCTCTTGTATTGCTTTGACCTTGGCCGGATCAACTTCAATACCCTTCTCGCTGACGATAATGCCCAACAACTTACCAGAACGAACACCAAAAGTACATTAATTAGGATTCAAGTGGAGTTTATACTTTCTCAAACGCTGGAAAAGCTTCAACAAGTGCTCTACATGTTCCTCTTCATCAATTTATTTAGCAATCATATCATCAACATAGACTTTGATCTCTTTATGCATCATATCATGAAAAAGAGTAGTCATTGCTCTTTGGTAAGTTACACCAGCATTCTTTAAACCGAAAGGCATCACTCTATAACATAATGTTCCCCAAGGTGTAATGAATATGGTGTTCTCCATATCTTCGGGTGCCATCTTGATCTGATTATATCCGGAAAATACATCCATAAACGAAAAGACTTTGAATTTAGTAGTATTGTCAACCAACATATCAATATGTGGCAGAGGGAAATCATCTTTCGGATTGGCTTTGTTCAAATCTCTATAATCAACGCACATGCGGACTTTTCCATCTTTCTTCGGAACATGCACAATATTGGCCACCCATTGCAGATACTCGGCTGTCATAAGGAAACCAACATCAATATGCTTTTGCACTTCTTCTTTAATCTTTACTGCCATATCAGGATGAGTTCTTCTCAACTTCTGCTTGACTAGCGGGCACTCTGGCTTCAACGACAATCTATGCTCCACAATCCCAAAATCTAAACCAGGCATGTCTTGATAAGACCAACATACACATCTGAACACTCTCGGAGAAGATCAATCAACCCCTTCTTAACATCTGGACACTGTCGCGACCCAATCATGACTTCCTTCACATCATCTTCGGAACCCAAGTTGACTAACTCAATCTGCTCTTCGAATGGATGAATGGATTTTCCTTCATGCTCAAGAGGACGAGACAATTCATCACTCATTTCTTCATCACTTTCCTCCTTAGCCTCAAACACAGAGAATTCAAAATTTGGTGAAGGAGAAGGATCATTGTATTCAATGGGATTAGAAACCAACCTGCATAATGATTTGATATTTTCATTTTAGAGAAGTGATTTGTGACCAAATATTATGCAGATGGACAAATTTATTTATTTATGTTTTTTGTGATTACCATTTTCAGAAAAAAGCAATTACTCAGATCGATGCATATAACAGGAATATCAACAACAGTCCAATTGTCGCAAGCTTTTCCATGCGTCACAAAATTTGTGCAGTCTTCCTCTTTGTCATCCTCTAGCATAGCAGCTAAGTGTTATTCATTTCCATGAATGAACCCTCCTCTACGGAAGATGAGGTGCACATCCTTTGATCTAGCAACCGACAATCCTTGCTGAAAACCCATACAGGTTCTGTTTTTGTTATCGAAGACCTCTACCACTCGCCCCCACTGATCAACAATTCCTTCTTCAACAATCTTCCTTGCATCTTTTAATGAGGACACAGGTACCCCAACTCTCTTTTCAACAGTAATAGACAAGGCTTGGAACGGAGTTCCAACCTCATCCTCAGCTTCAACATAAGAGAAAGATGACATGTGGCTAACCAACAGTGCCTTTTCCCCGCCAACAATGAATAATTTCCCATTCTTAACAAATTTGAGTTTCGGATGCAACGTGGAGGTAACAACTCCTGTCTCGTCGATCCATGACCTTCCCAACAGACAACTGTAGGCCGGGTGGATATCTATTACTTGGAAAGTAATTTGGAAATCACTCAGGCCTATCTTCACTAGAAGGTCCACTTCACATATCACTATTTTGAGTGAACCGTCAAAAGCTTTGATGATTACGCCACTATACCTCATAGGCGCTCCTTGATATGACAACTTTGATAATGTTGACTTCGGCAGCACATTCAATGAAGATCCGATGTCAACAAACACATTGGACAAGGCGTCATCTTTGCATTTCATGGAGATATGCAAAGCCAAGTTATGATTCGTACCCTCCTCAGGAAGTTCTTCATCAAGAAACTGAGATTGTTTCAAGATGTGATGTTAACCACAATATGATCAAATTGATCCACCGTAACATCAGGTTCCACACATAAGCAGAGACAATACTGAAATTTTTGAGGGGGTTTGGAGCAGCTGCTCCACCACATTAAACTGACTTTTCTTTATTAACCGAAGTACCTCATCATCATCATTAGTCTTCAAATTGCTGGATTCACCAGACTAACGTTTTGAAGCATTAATTGGATATGCTGCTGGCACTTCCACTTTCTTACCAACTAAACAATCTTCTACATCCTTTGGGAACACCGGCCCAAACACGCGACCACTGCGGGTCACCTTAGTAATATCAGCAATGCTCACGACATAATTAGTTGTAGGTAATGGAACCTCTTGACCATCCTTCACCATAGTTGCATTATACTGATAAGGAACAGCCCTATCGGATGCGTACGGGACTAGGCCCGCCAACCGTATGACCAACAGCGATACCGACCTTTGGCTGATGTTGTTACTGTTGCTGCTATCATAATGAATTACCACTCTCTCGGGGTTCTTAAACACAGGAACAATCATATTCACATCGTCATCTACATGAAGAGATTGTAAAATCTGGATCATACCCTCATCCATCAACCGCTGGATGTCCCTTTTCACAATCTCACAACCTCTTGGGTTAACACTGCAGATAACACAACCATCATGGTCATGCTCACAATCGCTCACCAAATAAATATCCTTATGCATCGTCACCAAGGACCTCCGAATAAATGGACATCAAACACTTTGAATTCCCCAGGGCAGCCATCTACCATGTTGACAGATGAATTTCCATGAGCGGGCAGTGGGTTAGCTTTCACGTTGGGTGGGAGGTCCTCAAAAGACACCATTGCACTTTTTACTAGCTTCTGGACTTCATATTTGAATGGATAGCAGTTCTCAATGTCCTTTCCGGGTGCTCCTTGATGAAAAGCACAGCGGAGGTCAGGCTTGTACCACAAGGGAAGTAGTTCAGGTATTTGCAGAGGGTTTCTTGGTTGGAGTAGGTTCTTGTGAACCAATGATGGATAAATTTTTGCATATGTCATAGGAATTGAGTTGAAAGATACCTTCTTCCTCTCAAAAGTTTGTTGTTGATGATTGTTGGTATTGTTGTTGTTGTATGTGTTTGTTCGTTGTTGTGGTTGTTATTGTTGTTGTTGACGTTGTTATTGAACTGGTAGTGATTGACTAGCTGAAAAAACGGGAATTACTGAAGATACTTCATGATGATGTTGATAGGGTGGTTGACTTCTTTGGCTCTGAGGCCTTTTCTGCCTCCCACTAGTTATTGTGTTGGCTTCACTGTCCTTCTTCTTACCAAAACTACTGCCATATCTTTTGCTGGCTGATACCTCCTCCTTTGACAACTGTCCTTCTCGGACACCTTCTTCTTGCCTCATCCCCATGTTTACCATTTCGGTAAAATCATTGGGGGCAATGCCGATCATCTTCTCATAGTAAAATGAGCTCAGGGTCTTCAGAAAAATCTTGGTTCTTAGATTCAAGCTGCAACTCCTCATGCTTTTGGCTCAAAGCACGAAAATGCTCTTCCCACATATCCTTGTCTCTCTTCATCTTGGTGAGCGCGTCTTCCAACTCCTCTACATCTTGGTTAGGAAGAGTTAATGGCTCAACCACAACCATAGACATAGGTCTCTCACAAGGATAAGGCATCTTCAACTCCAAAGCTCTCTTCTTCACCCAAGTAGTGTAAGCTTCCAAAGCTACACAATTGCACGGACCAAGCTCGGATCTTCCTTTCCTATGCACATTATGCCAAGCATGCACAATCTTCTACTTCAAATGTTGGGGATCTTTACCCTCTTGATAGAAAAGACCTTCTAACAACATGTTATTAGGTTTGTCTCTCAAGCAGAACCCAAGTTGACGACGAGCCAAAGCAAGGTTGTAGCTAATTCCTCCTTGTGTACCAATGAGAGGCACATTAGAGAATTCACCACAACTATCAATAATCTCCAAGCTACTCAAAGAAGGATCATACCAAACTATATCATCATTAGTGAGAGACATAAGTCTTTGAGACCACCGTAGACATTGTTTGTTCTCTACAAAAGCAGGTGTCTGAGGCAAGTGCGAAATAAACCACTTGTACAGAAGAGGAATGCAATAGACAATCTTTCCACCACCCTTAGAATTCCTTAGATGCAAAGAGAAGTACATATCACCCAACAAAGTAGGCACATGATTCCTAATCAAGAAAATTCTAATGGCGTTAACATCAACAAAACCGTCAATGTTAGGGAACAAAGCTAGACCATAGATGAGTAACACAAAGATAGCTTCAAAAGAATCCACACTACCGGCTTGAGCAAAGGCAATAGCTTCCTTGATGAGGAACTCATAAGTCAATCCAAACAGTACTCCTTTTTCACCCAATGAGCCTCAATCTCAGACTTCTTCAAGTGAAGAGCTTCAGCAATAAGATGAGATCTAGGAATCTCTTCCAATCCACTAAAGGGAACTTTGTTAGAAACAGGTATCCCCAAGATATGGGCATACTCTTCCAATCCACTAAAGTGAAGCAACAGTAGAGAGGGTCATAGAACTGCACTAATACACTCAAAAGTCCTTCAATCACATCAGCAAATAAGATAGACAGAAGCTTTCCATGACGTTGCTTGAAGTCCAAGGGATCTAATACAAAAGATGCTAGCTTCCTTAACTCTTTCAAATCAGGACATCTGAAACTGTACTTCTTAGTGTTCCTTCGTCCATAATCCATGGTCTAAAAATATTTGCAAATAACACCTCAGTTCCTTGAAATTTTTGCGTGATGAATGTTATGACCAAGATTTTTCTGAAGACCCTGAGCTCATTTTACTATGAGAAGACGATCGCCAGTTCCCCCAGTGATTTTACCGAAATGGTAAACATGGGGATGAGGCTAGAAGAAGGTGCCCGAGAAGGACGGTTGTCAAAGGAGGAGGTATCATCAAACAAATGATATGGCAGCAGTTTTGGTAAGAAGAAGGACAATGAAGCCAATGCAATAACTAGTGGGAGGAATAGAAGGCCTCAGAGAAGAAGAAGTCAACCACCCCATCAATATCATCATCATCAATCTTCAATAATTCCCATTTTTTCAGCTAGTCAATCAGTACCAGTTCAACAACAATGTCAATAACAACAATAACCACAACAATGAACAAACACCTACAACAACAACAATACCAATAATCAGCAACAACAAACTTTCGAGAGGAATAAGGTCTCTTTCGACCCGATTCCTAGGACATATGCAGAACTCTATCCATCATTGGTTCTCAAGAACCTACTCCAACCAAGAAACCCTCTGCAAATACCTGAACCACTTCCCTGGTGGTACAAGCCTGACCTCCGTTGTGCTTTTCATCAAGGAGCACCCGGACATGACATTAAGAATTGCTATCCACTCAAATATGAAGTCCAGAAGCTAATAAAAAGAGGAATGGTGTCTTTTGAGGACTGCACACCCAACGTGAAAGCTAACCCACTGCCCGCTCATGGAAATTCATCTGTCAACATGGTAGATGGCTACCCTAGGGAATTCAAAGTGTTTGATGTCCGTTTTATCTGAGGGTCCTTGGTGATGATGCATAAGGATATTTGTTTGGTGAGCGATTGTGAGCATGACCATGATGGTTGTGCTATCTGCAGTGTTAACCCAAGAGGTTGTGATATTGCGAATAGGGACATCCACATGTTGATGGATGAGGGTATGATCCAGATTGTACAATCCCGTCATGTAGATGACGATGTGAATGTGATCGTTCCTGTGCTGAAGAATCCCGAGAGGGTGGTGATTTAATATGATAGCAACAACAATAACAACATCAGCCAAAGGTCGGTATCACCGTTGGTCATACGATTGAAGGGCCCAGTCCCATACGCATCTGATAGGGATGTTCCTTATCAGTATAATGCAACTATGGTGAAGGATGGTCAAAAGGTTCCATTACCTACAACCAATTCTATCGTGAGCATTGTTGATATTACTAAGGTGACCCGCAGTGGTCGCGTGTTTGGGTCGGTGTTCCCAAAGGATGTAGATGATTGCTCAGTTGGTAAGAAAGTGGAAGTGCCCGCAGCAGATCCAATTAGTACTTCAAAGCGTCATTCTGGTGAATCCAGTAATTTAAAGACTAATGATGATGATGAGGTACTTCGGTTAATAAAGAAAAGTGATTTTAATGTGGCGGAGAAGCTGCTCCAAATCCCCTCAAAAATTTCAGTAATATCTCTGGTTATGAATTCAGAAGCGCACAGAGAAGCACTACAAAGAGTTCTAGAGCAAGCGTTTGTGGAACATGATTTTACGGTGGTTCAGTTTGATCATATTGTGGCTAACATCACTTCTTGCAACAATCTCAGTTTTTGTGATGAAGAACTCCCCGAGGAGGGTAGGAATCATAACTTGGCTTTGCATATCTCTATGAATTGCAAAGATGACGCCTTGTCCAATGTGCTTGTTGACACCGGATCTTCATTGAATGTGTTTCCGAAGTCAACATTATCAAATTTGTCATATCAAGGAGTGCCTATGAGGTATAGTGGTGTAATCGTCAAAGCTTTAGACGGTTCATGCAAAATAGTGATAGGTGAAGTGGACCTTCCAGTGAAGATAGGTCCGAGTAAGTTCCAAATTACTTTCCAAGTAATGGATATCCACCCGGCCTACAGTTGTCTATTGGGAACGCCATGGATCCACAAGGTAGGATTTGTTACCTCCATGTTGCATCAGAAACTCAAATTTGTCAGGAATGGGAAATTAGTCATTGTTGGCGGGGAAAAGGCGATGTTGGTTAGCCATCTGCCATCTTTATCTTATGTTGAAGTTGAGGATGAGGTTGGAACTTTGTTCCAAGCCTTGTCTGTTGTTGTTGAAAAGTGAGTTGTTCCAAGCCTTATGCAAGGAAGATTGTTGAAGAAGGAATTATTGATCAGTGGGGGTGAGTGGTAGAGGTCTCTGATAACAAAAATAGAACCGGTCTGGGTTTTCAGCAAGGATTGTCGGTTTCTAGATCAGAGGATGTGCAACTCAACTTCCGTAGCGGAGGGTTCATTCATGGCAATGAACAATACTTAGTTGATGTGATAGAGGATGACGAAGAGGAAGACTGCACCAATTTTCTAACGCATGAAAAGGCTTGCGAAAATTGGACTGTTGTTGATATTCCTGGTATTATGCATCGATCTAAGTAATTGCTTTTATTTGTTTTTAAAAAATCCTTCTTCTATGCCTAAGGGAGAAGTGAATATTGTTGGGAATTTTCAAATTTGATCATCAATAAAATTCAATTCTATTCATCCACATCTATGATGTTTTGCTTTTACTTTTTGCTTTATTGTGAAAATGGTAATCACAAAAAACATAAATAAATAAATTTGTCCATCTACATAATATTTGGTCACAAATCACTTCTCTAAAATGAAAATATCAAATCATTATGTTGGTTGGTTTCTAACCCCATTGAATACAATGATCCTTCTCCTTCTCCAAATCTTGAATTCCTTGTGTTTGAGGCTGAGGGGGAAAGTGATGAAGAAGTGAGTGATGAATTGCCTCGTCTTCTTGAGCATAAAGGAAAAGCCATTTAGCCATTCAAAGAGAAGATTGAGTTAGGAAACTTGGGTTCCGAAGATGATGTGAAAGATGTCAAGATTGGGTCACGACTGTGTCCAGATGTTAAGAAGGGGTTGATGGATCTTCTCCGAGAGTACTCATATGTGTTTGCTTGGTCTTATCAAGACATGCCTAGTTTAGATTCTGAGATTGTGGAGCAAAGATTGCCATTGAAGCTAGAGGGCCCGCCAATCAAGCAGAAATTGAGAAGAACTCATCCTGATATGCCAGTAAAGATTAAAGAAGAAGTTCAGAAGCAGACTGATGCTGGTTTCCTTGTTACCGCCGAGTATCCACAATGGGTGGCCAATATTGTGCCTGTTCCGAAGAAAGATGGAAAAGTCTGCATGTGCGTTGATTATAGAGATTTGAATAAAGCTAGTCCGAAATAGGATTTCCCTCTGCCACTTATTGATATGTTGGTAGACAATACTGCTAAATTCAAAGTCTTTTCGTTTATGGACGGATTTTCCGGATATAATCAGATCAAGATGGCACCCGAAGATATGGAGAAGACCACATTCATTACACCTTGGGGAACATTCTGTTATAGAGTGATGCCTTTCGGTTTAAAGAATGCTGGTGCAACTTACCAAAGAGCAATGACTACTCTTTTTCATGATATGATGCATAAAGAGATCGAAGTTTATGTTGATGATATGATTGCTAAATCAATTGATGAACAGGAACATGTTGAGCATTTGTTGAAGCTTTTCCTGCGTTTGAGAAAGTATAAACTCCGCTTGAATCCTAATAAATGTACTTTTGGTGTTCGTTCTGGTAAGTTGTTGGGCTTTATCGTCAGCGAGAAGGGTATTGAAGTTGATCTGGGTAAGGTCAAAGTAATACAAGAGATGCCTGCGCCCAAAACCGAGAAGCAAGTCAGAGGTGTTAGTTCTATGTGTTGGCAGTAATTCTGGTAAAACCTAGAGTGTTCAGAAGTTGTCATAACTGTTGTCTTCACATAAGACAACATGTATCTGCAGGGTGTTCAAAATGTGAATATGCAGGATTTTATTGAGATGTCAGACCCGATGTCATGACATCTGTATACAGAACATTCAGTCTGAATGTTATGTATTGTGTGATTGCGTTTTTTATTCTAATCTTTGTGTGATTGATGTAATGATTGAACGCGCCCTCAATCAGTAATTACAACTAGATTGACTTATTTTCCAACGAGATATAATCAGCTGTCATGTGAAGATATGAATGGAAAATAGTTTTAGGGTTTTATGATGTCCAAGCCCAGCCAAACACTTCTATATAAAGGACATGGAAAACCTTGTTTTATACACAAGAAATAACGAACGAAATATTGAGAGAGAATAAGGGTTTTAGTCTTGTGTGGTCGTGTGTATTGTGAGCCATTCATTCATCCATAGATGATTGAATTGTACTGATTTTTGAGTTGTAATTTATCCATTCTAAGCTTTGAAGCATGAGTGTGTGTTTACTTGATTGAAGCTTTTAAGCAAGATCAAGTATGTGTTCTTGAAGAGTGTCTTCTTTTCATTGTAATTCTTTTTTTATATCACTGCTGTGATTGAGGGGGAGTGAGTAGGATCTCATATCTAAGAGTTCTTAGTTAGAAGTCACACGGGTAGAGATTAGGTGAAAAGACTTTAACTTGAAGTTGTTTACTGAGAGTCTTTGAACTAATTATGTTTAGTGGATTTCCTTCCTGGCTTGGTAGCCCACAGACATAGGTGAGTTTGCACCGAACTGGGTTAACAATTTCTTGTGTCACTTGCATTACTCTTCTTTATCTTTTATCCTGTTATATTGTTCAGATATTAGTGTCGTGACATTACCTTCGACATCTCATATCTGATACCAAAATTTCAATTGGTATCAGAGCAGGCATCCTGCTTTGGTTCTGGGTGAGATCTAAGGACGATAGTTTCTGGTACTATGGATAGAGACAGAGGATCTGTTCACATACCACCTATTCTGGATGGATCCAACTATGACTACTAGAAACCTCGAATGGTAGCCTTCCTGAAATCTTTGGATAATAAGGCCTGGAAGGTTGTTTTAACAGGTTGGGAACATCCCGTTATTACTAAGGAAGGAGGAGCTACAACCGAGAAGAAGGCTGAGGAACAATGGACCAAGGAGGAGGATGATATGGCCCTTGGAAAATCTAAAGCATTGCATGCTATATTTAATGGGGTTGACAAGAACATCTTCGGATTGGTGAACAACTGTGAGGTGGCTAAAGATACTTGGAATATTCTCAAAACTACTCATGAAGGCACCTCTAGAGTGAAGATGTCTAGATTGCAACTACTCACTACCAAGTTTGAAAATTTAAGGATGAAAGAAGATGAAAACATTCATGACTTTCACATGAATATCCTTGAAATTTCTAATGCCTCAGGAGCCCTGGGTGAGAAGATGTCAGATGAAAAACTAGTGAGGAAAAGACTCAGGTCACTTCCTAAGAGATTTGCCATGAAAATGACAGTTGTAGAAGAGTCTCAAGACATTTGCAATATGAGAGTGGATGAGCTAATTGGATCCCTCCAAACATTTGAGTTGGGAATGTGTGATGGAACTGAAAAGAAAGTCAAAAGCATAGCCTTCATGTCAAACACTGAAGAGAAAAAGGAAGAAAGTGGTCAAGATACTGATGAAGATCTGGCAAATGATGTAGCATTGTTGGGAAGACAGTTTAACAAACTTTTGAAAAAGATGGATGTAAGTTCTAAGTCTAATCTCAAGAACATCTCATCTAACATCAGTAGGTCCAATAATGCTGGTAGAAGAACAAGATCTGATGAAAATTCCAAAGAAGGAAAAGGAGTTCAATGCCATGAATGTGATGGGTATGGAGACATTAGAGCTGAATGTGGGACCTACCTCAAGAAACAGAAGAAGAATCTTGCTGCTACTTGGTCTGATGAAAGTGAAACAGAAGGAGAGTCTGCAAATCTTGTGACTGCTCTGACTAGAGATGGGGTTCTGATGAAGACTCAAGTGATGATGAAGTAAGCTTTGATGTGTTAGCCACTACCTACAGAAAGTTGTGTCACAGAAGTGAAGAAGTGTGTCAACAAGTGGAAAGTCAGGAGAAAGTGATAACACAACTGGAGAATGAGAAGGCAGAACACTTGGAAACCATCTCTAAGTTGAAGACTGAAGCAGTGTTCTTGAACTCCAAACTGGATGAGATGACAAAGTATGTCAGAATGCTGAACAATGGATCTGACACCTTAGACAAAATTCTCCAGACTGGAAAAATGGCAGGAGACAAGTCTGGCCTTGGGTTCAATGAATCCAAACCTGAGAGTAGTCACACTGGTAGCAAACCAAAGGTGCCACATCATGTGTCACAACATTATAAGGAAAGACAACATAAAGGAAAACACCAAAGATGGAGATGTCATTACTGTGGAAAGTTTGGCCACATAAAACCATTATGCTATAAATTGTATGGCTATCCTAGTCCTTCTCATCATCAACCTAGACCCAAACATCACATCCCTGCCAACAGGAAACAATGGGTCCCTAGGGTTGGTGTTACTAACCTGATAGCTCACACTTCCTTTAGAGTTTCAGCCAAAGAAGACTGGTATTTTGATAGTGGATGCTCCAGACACATGACTAGAAACAAAAACCTGCTAACTGATCTTCATCCTCATGCCACCAGCTATGTAACCTTTGGTGATGGAGAAAAGGGTGAAATCAAGGGGATTGGAAAGCTAAACTGCCCTGGAGTCCCTAACCTTGACAATGTCCTACTTGTTAAAGGACTAACTGCAAACCTAATAAGCATCAGTCAACTATGTGACCAAGGTCTAACTGTAAACTTCACAAAAACTGAATGTCTGATTACTAATAAAGAAAATGAAGTGATCATAAAAGGAGTCAGGTCTAAAGACAACTCCTATATGTGGAGTTCTCAAGAAACTGGTTATTCATCAATGTGTACTCTAGCCAAAGAAGAAGAAGTGAAGATATGGCAACAAAAATTGGGCCATCTGCATCTTTAAGGAATGAAGAGGATTATATTTGTTGAAGCTGTCAGAGGAATTCCAAACTTGAATATTGATGAAGGAATAGTTTGTGGAGAATATCAGATTGGAAAACAGACAAAGATGTCACATCAGAAGCTCAGACATGACACCACTTCCAGAATGCTAGAACTTCTCCACATGGACTTGATGGGACCCATGCAAGTGGAAAGTCTTGGTGGGAAAAAGTATGCTTATGTGGTGGTAGATGACTTTTCCAGATACACCTGGGTCAATTTTATAAGAGAAAAATCTGATGTATTTGAAGTCTTCAAAGATCTTTGTCTAAGACTTCAAAGAGAAAAAGAAAATCAGGTTATCAGAATCATAAGTGATCATGGGAAAGAATTTGAGAACAACAAATTTGTTGGATTCTGTGCATCAGAAGGAATTAGTCATGAGTTCTCATCTCCCATTACTCCTCAGCAAAATGGTGTGGTAGAAAGGAAAAATAGAACTCTCTAAGAATCAGCCAGAGCTATGACTCATGCTAAGAAATTTCCCTACCACTTCTGGGCTGAAGCTATGAACACAACCTGCTATGTTCACAACAGAGTAACCTTGAAGAAAGGGACTCCTACTACTTTATATGAAGTCTGGAAAGGGAGAAGACCTACATTCAAATAATTTCACGTGTTTGGTAGTAAATGTTATATCTTGACTGATCGTGAACAAAGAAGGAAGATGGATCCCAAGAGTGATGAAGGAATATTTCTAGGCTACTCAACAAACAACAGAGCTTTTAGAGTCTTTAATTCCAGAACAAAAGTAATGATGGAATCTGTCAATGTTGTGGTTGATGATCAACAGACTGATGTCACAAACGATGTTGAGACATCCCTAAATGATTCCCCAACTGATTTCCCAGACAAAAGTAATGAGAGTGAACTCACTCAAGCTGAACCTGAAACTGAAAAAATTAATAAGGGACCCTCTATCAGAATTCAGAAGGATCATCCTAAAGATCTCATTATATGAGACCCAAATAAAGGGGTCACAACTAGATCAAGGGAAGTGATCTCACATGGCTGTTTTGTGTCCAAGATTGAGCCTAGGAATGTCAAGGAAGCCTTGATTGATGAATTCTGGATCAATGCCGTGCAGGAAGAGTTAGGCCAATTCAAAAGAAATGAAGTATGGGAACTGGTTCCAAGACCTGAAGGAATAAATGTCATTGGAACAAAGTGGGTTTACAAGAATAAATCTGATGAACAAGGGGTAGTTACTAAAAATTATGCAATATTAGTAGCCCAAGGATATACTCAAGTTGAAGGAGTTGACTTTGATGAAACATTTACTCTTGTAGCTCGCCTTGAGTCCATTAGACTATTGCTTGGAGTGGCATGTATTCTGAAGTTTAAACTATTCCAAATGGATGTAAAAAGTGCCTTCTTGAATGGTTACTTAAATAAGAAAGTGTATGTTGAACAACCTAAAGGATTTACAGATCCAAATCTTTCAAAGCATGTGTATAAGTTGAGGAAAGCCCTCTATGGTTTGAAACAAGCTCATAGGGCTTGGTATGATAGACTCATAGTGTTTCTTATTAACAATTGATACAGGAAGGGAGGCATTGGCAAGACCCTATTTGTTCAAAATGAAGGAGGAAAACTTATGGTGGCTTAAATATATGTGGATGATATTGTGTTTGGTGGGATGTCAGATCAGATGGTCGAACATTTTGTTAAACAAATGCAGTTTGAATTTGAAATGAGCCTTGTTGGAGAGCTGACCTATTTTCTTGGGCTACAAGTCAAGCAGATGGAAGATTCTATCTTTCTATCTCAAAGCAAATATGCCAAAAACATTGTTAAGAAGTTTGGCATGGAGAACGCAAGTCATAAAAGGACACCTGCTCCTACACATCTGAAAGTCTCCAAAGATGAAAATGGTGTTAGTGTAGATCAAAGTCTCTACAGAAGCATGATAGGAAGTCTGGTACATCTCACTGCAAGCAGACCTAACATTGCTTTTGCTATAGGTGTTTGTACTAGATATCAAGCTGAACCAAAAATCAGTCACATAAACCAAGTGAAAAGGATACTAAAATATGTCAATGGCACAAGTGATTATGGAATGTTGTATACTCATGGATTTGGATCTATGCTGACTGGATACTGTGATGCTGACTGGGCTGGAAGTACTGATGATAGGAAAAGCACATCAGGAGGATGTTTCTTCTTGGGGAACAACTTAATATCATGGTTTAGTAAGAAACAAAATTGTGTGTCTCTGTCCACTGCTGAAGCTGAATACATAGAAGCTGGAAGTAGTTATTCTCAACTGGTTTGGATGAAACAGATGCTGACTGAATACAATGTCACACAAGATGTCATGACATTGTACTATGACAACCTGAGTGCTATAAATATTTCTAAGAATCCTATTCAGCACAGCAGGACAAAACATATTGATATTCATCATCATTTTATTAGAGAACTAGTGGAAGAGAAAATCATAGCCCTGGAGAATGTTACTACTGAAATCCAATTAGTTGATATATTTACAAAGGCTTTGGATGCTAATCAATTTGAATGTCTAAGAGGGGAATTAGGGATTTGTATCTATGAGAATTTATAGCAATTAATTTGGAGTGGAAAAGGTAATAAAAATATTGTCTGTCCACTTAAAAGAAAGTGCCCCATTTATGGTAAATCATCACCTAGTATTGGAACTTCCATCTATAGCATTTTCACACGCAACCTCTGCTCAAACATTTCCACCTTCCTTCAACTTCATCAACCTTCTCTTCTAGGGCAACAAAAACCTCTCCACAAGAACAACAAGATGTCACAACATCCCTCACCATCTGGTTCTAAAAACACCAAACCCGCGCACAAAGTTAGAACGCCCTCTATGGACTTTCTTAATGAAGACATTTTGGAAGTGATTCCCCTCTCAGTCATCCCAGGAGACGCTCCTAGTTCATCCTCCACTGCAGGCCATACTCAAGGTAACATTTCTAATACCCCTAGCTCCAAGGACGACATGCATCATACTGATCGTGTCGTTAGAAATCTTGTCACGAGGATCCTTAATGAAGGACACTCTGTAAAGGGAGTTTCTACTCCTCTATCAAGAAGGGACCCTTCTCATGAGGTTGGACCTCACAATGAGAAAGATGATGATTCATCTAGGTCTGAAAAAGATATAGTTGCTGAAGGATTGTGCTCTTTAGGGAAAACTTTGCCTAGTAAGAAATCTGTAGCATCACCTAATGCCTATGCTTCTCAGTCTAAGAAGCATGAATCTTCTAAGAAGGTGATTGACTTGGAAGATGAGAGCTCGGATGACGAAGATGATAGCTTGTTTCGTCAGTTGAAGGCTAGTGTAGCCAAGGGGATGAAGACCAGAAAGGGTACGTCTGTGGCTGAGATCATGATAGCCAAAACTGCTAAGAAGGCTACTGTTGTAGGCCCCTTAAAGACTTGGAGCAAAGTGGAGGTGAAGAAGAGAAAAGTAAGAGAAAGTTCTGACTCAGATGAAGATGTTGAAGACGATGTCCCCAACATCTCTCCTGTTAATAGGACAACTATTAGAAAATCCCCTGCAAAAGTTGTTGTTGTTCACTTGGATAATATTTCCTTCCATCTTGAAGATGGAGCAGCAAAATGGAAGTTTATAATCCAAAGGAGAGTGGCTATAGAAAGAGAACTGGGCAAGGATGTTGTGGAGGTTAAAGAGGTCATGGACCTGATTAAATCTGTTGGATTAATGAAAACTGTTACTGGGCTATCTCAGTGTTTTGAAGGTCTGGTTAAAGAATTTGTGGTGAACATCCCTGAGGACATTGCTGATAAAAACAACGAAGAGTTTTGTAAGCTGTTTGTTAGAGGGAAGTGTATAAATTTTTCTCCAACTGTGATTAATAGGTTCCTAGGAAGAGGAACAGAAGGTGCTTGTGAACTAGAAGCCACAGACAATGAGGTATGTAGGGAAATAACTGCTAGACAGGTCAAGGAGTGGCCTAGAAAGAAGCATCTCCCTGCTGGAAAGCTAACTGTGAAATATGCTATCTTGCACAAGATAGGGTCAACAAACTGGGTACCAACCAATAACATCTCTACAATCTCAAATTCTATTGGAAGGTTCATATTTGCTGTTCGAACCAAGCTTAATTTTGATTATGGTAGATTCATGTTTGAACAGATTATCAAACATGCTTCTACATATTTGCTGCCTATAGCTTTTCCCTCAATGATTGGTGGGATAATCTTGAGCCAGCAACGTGGAATTCTGAGCACAAACAATCTTCCTTGTAGAAGAAAACCTCCCTTGTCAGTTCATTACAAATTATTTGAAGGCAGTCATGTCAATGACATTGTCATGACATCTGCTATGAAGAAGCCAGCCTCTCAAGGTGGTCTGATTGCTGAACTGAAAGAAACTTGTAAGGAATTGGAGACTGGGATAAGGGTGGCTAAAGCCAGAAAAGAAGCTTTGGAGGCTCTGATTGAAAGCTTAGAGCAAGGTGATAGAGATAATGTTGGACATGCCAAGGAAACAGAAGCCCAAACCTCTAGTGAGAGGTCTGAATCTCAAGATAAATCAAGTGGCAGTTCTGGTTCTGAAGCTGATGAAGATGCTAGCTCCTCTGACTGAGTTTTGTTGAAGATTGCTCCCTACTTTTATGATGACGTGTTGTTCTGGATGTTCTGATGGTGTTTTTTTTGGCAGTCATGTTTTGATGCCTTTATGTACTTTTTGGGTTCTTTTTGATTTATCTGGATTTTTATCTCAGCTTATATAGCTGTGTTTGTTTGTGGTTCTGTAACACCTAACAATATGTTTTAACATTCTATGTGACATTCTATTTGACTAATTGACATTTATTTTGTCTCATTGGTCTCTTTGGTCTCTTTTGGATAAAAAGGGGGACAGGTAGCTAAAGGAGTTGTAGTTAATATGTGCTATGAAGTAGCTATGCTATAAACAGATGACAGATGATGTTGAAAAGGATGTTTTGTGTAGTACAGGTGATGTTGAAGGTGATGTCAGATGGGGAGGTGTATGTTACAGGTGTTGTTGAAGGAGATGTCTGCGTTGAGCAGACTGAGGGGGAGAAAAAGCAAATATGTGTTTAATATGTGTTTACTAGTTGCTATTATAGCTAGTAAATGTGTGTTTTATTACTTCTACTGCTAAACTGCTGATATGTTTTTTTTACTCTTGTGAACAAATGGTCTGATGTATGTTTTAGCCAAAATTTGCCAAAGGGGGAGTTTGTTGGTTCTATGTATTGGCAACAATTTTGGTAAAGCCTAGAGTGTTCACAAGTTGTCACAACTGTTGTCTTGACATAAGATAACATGTACCCACAGGGTGTTTAAAATGTGAATATGCAGGATTTTACTGAGATGTCAGACCCGATGTCATGACATCTGTATACAGAACATTCAGTCTAAATGTTATGTATTGTGTGATTGCGTTTTTTATGCTAATCTCTATGTGATTTATGTAATGATTGAATGCACCCTCAATCAGTAATTAAAACCAGATTGACTTATTTTCTAACGAGATATAATCAACTGTCATGAGAAGATATGAAAGGAAAATAGTTTTAGGGTTTTATGATGTCCAAGCCCAACCAAACACTTCTATATAAAGGACATGGAAAACCTGGTTTTATACACAAGACATAACGAACGAAATATTGAGAGAGAATAAGGGTTTTAGTCTTGTGTGGTCGTGTGTATTGTGAGCCATTCATTCATCCATAGATGATTGAATTGGACTGATTTTTGAGTTGTAATTTATCCACTCTAAGCTTTGAATCATGAGTATGTGTTTACTTGATTGAAGCTTTTAAGCAAGATCAAGTATGTGTTCTTGAAGAGTGTCTTCTTTTCATTGTAATTCTTGTTTTATATCACTGCTGTGATTGAGAGGGAGTGAGTAGGATCTCATATCTAAGAGCTCTTAGGTAGAAGTCAGACGGGTAGAGATTAGGTGAAAAGACTGTAACTTGAAGTTGTTTACTGAGAGTCTCTGAACTAATTCTGTTTAGTGTATTTCCTTCCTGGCTTGGTAGCCCCCAGACGTAGGTGAGTTTGCACCGAACTGGGTTAACAATTGATTGTGTCACTTGCATTACTGTTCTTGATCTTTTATCCTGTGTATATTGTTCAGATATTAGTGTCGTGACATTACCTTCGACATCTCATATTTGATACTAGAATTTTAAGAGGTTTTCTCGGCCGCTTGAATTATATCTCAGGATTCATTTCACACATGACTACCATATGTGCGCCTATATTCAAGCTTCTTCGGAAAAATCAGTCTTGTGATAGGACCGAAGACTTCCAGAAAGCCTTTGATAGTATCAAAGAATATCTGCTTGAACCCCCGATTTTGTCTCCACCTGTTAAAGGAAGACCATTGATCATGTATTTGACTGTGCTCGAAGATAGTATGGGTTGTGTTCTTCCTCAGCAAGATGAGATTGGAAATAAAGAATTTGTAATATACTACCTCACTAAGAAGTTCACCGATTATGAGACTCGGTATTATATGCTTGAGAAAACTTGTTGCACATTGGCTTGGGCTACTAAGTGTCTACGTCAGTACATGTTGAATCATATCACTTGGTTGATATCCAAAATGGATCCAATCAAGTATATATTTGAGAAGCATGTTTTAATTGGGAGGATTACCCGTTGGCAGATGTTGTTATCAGAGTATGATATTGAATACCAATCTCAGAAAGCGATCAAAGGTAGTGTCTTGGCTGACCATTTAGCTCACCAACCGATTGAAGATTACTAGTCAGTACAGTATGACTTTCCTGATGAAGAGATCTTATACTTGAAAATGAAAGATTTGGATGAACCATTTCTTGAAGAGGGGCTAGAACCTGGTTCCCGTAGGGGCATGGTATTTGATGGAGCTGTTAATCAGTATGGTAATGGCATTGGGGCAGTGATTATTACTCCTTAAGGCACGCATTTTCCATATACATCTAGATTGACTTTCAAGTGTACAAATAACATGGAAAAATATGGAGCTTGCATTATGGGGCTCGAAGAGGCCGTTGATCTCCGAATCAAGCATTTAGATGTCTTTGAAGATTCAGCTTTGGTTGTGAATCAGATCAAAGGTGAATGGGAGACGAATCAACCCGGTTTGATACCATATAGAGACTATGCGTGGAGGATTTCAACTTTATTTACAAAGGTTAAGTTTCATCATATCCCTCGAGATGAAAACCAGATGGCCGATGCTTTTGCAACGTTGGCGTAAATAATTATAGTGAAGTACTGGAATGAGGTTCCCACTTTAACTGTGATGCGTCTTGCTAGGCCAGCTCATGTGTTTGCTGTTGAAGAGATCAAAGAAGAGAAGTCGTGGTATTATGACATCAAGTGTTTCCTCCAAAGTCAGATTTACCCATCTGGGGCATCTTTGAAAGATAAGAAGACTTTGAGGAGATTACCCGGAAACTTCTACCTGAATGGTGATGTATTGTACAAGAGAAACTTCGATATGGTTTTGCTCAGATGTATGGATAGACACGAAGCAGATCTGTTGATGACTGAAGTCTATGAGGGTTCCTTTGGTACTCATTCCAATGGACATGCAATGGCGAAGAAGATGTTGCGAGCAGGTTACTATTTGATGACAATGGAATCTAACTATTGCAAGTTTGTGAAGAAATGCCACAAGTGTCAAATAGTTGCGGATAAGATTCACGTTCCTCCGACACTGTTGAACGTCATTTCCTCTCCATGGCCCTTCTCCATGTGGGGAATTGATATGATTGGCATGATTGAGCCCAAAGCTTCGAACGGACATCGTTTTATTTTTGTGGCAATCGACTACTTCACAAAATGGGTTGAAGCGGCATCATACGTGAACGTAACTAAGCAAGTTATTGTGAGGTTTTTCAAGAATTAAATTATATGTCTTATGGCGTGCCAAGCAAGATTATTACTGATAATGGATCGAACTTGAATAATAATATGGTGGAAGCTCTTTCTAAAAACTTCAAGATTGCACACCATAATTCTTTTCCCTACAGACCCAAGATGAATGGGGTTGTTGAAGTTGCGAACAAGAACATTAAGAAGATCATTCAGAAGATGGTTGTGATGTACAAGGATTGGTATAAGATGCTCCCATTTGCTTTGTATGGGTATCAAACATCCATCCGCACTTCAACAGGGAAACCCCTTTCTCGATTGTATATGGTATGGAAGCAGTGCTCCCCGTAGAGGTTGAGATTTCTTCATTGCGTGTGCTCATGGAAGCCAAGTTGGTTGAGGTTGAATGGTGTCAGACCAGGTTTGACCAGCTGAACTTGATCAAAGAGAAGAGGTTAACTGCCATGTGTCATGGTCAGTTGTATCAAGAGAGAATATAGAAAGCTTCTGATAAGAAGGTCAGACCTCGTGTGTTCAAAGAAGGTGACCTTATGCTCAAGAAGATCTTATTTTTCAAACCGGACTCTATGGGCAAATGCACTCCCAATTATGAAGGCCCATATGTTATTAAGAGAGCCTTTTTAGGCGGTGCTTTGGTTCTTACAACTATGGATGGTGAAGAGTTCACTCGTCTTGTGAATGCAGATGCAGTCAAGAAATACTTCTTCTAAAAAGAAAAGAACAACTCGCTAAGTTGAAAACCCGAAAGGGCGGCTTAGGCAAAAATGAGCGTCTCGATGGATTGAAAACTCGAAAGGGCGATCCATGCAAAAGTTAGAGACATAAAATAGAAAAATTATCCTGATAAATTGAATACCCCACCTTGGGGCAATTTATGCAAAAATTAGGGATTATGGCAAGTAATTGCATCCTACTGATCTTCAGATTTTGAAGACTTTGTTGAGCACAACGGTCGATGGTGATTCATCATCCCCAGTGGCGGCCAATAGCACAGTGGACGTCAAGAGTTGGTGGAAGGATTAGTGATCATTGTATTCAATGTAACCCTTTTCCATGAAAATTACCATTTTCGACTTTGTAAAAATCTATTGAGTCTTGTCATTTACAGACTACCATTCCATTAAATAAAGTTGAACTTTTATCCAATTGTTTCTACTCTTGTTTATTTCAGAAAATAGTTTTAAATTTTATTATGATCATTTTTGAAATTAAAATTTTTAATCAAAATTATTTTTTTAAAACATATAAAAGCATGAATTTTAAGCAATCGATTTCATTTAAAAGGAATATCATCAATGGTTCGAAAGCAGTAAGCCTTAAGTGGGGAGCATTATTGGTCTCCCCGAACGGTAGGCGCAATTCCTCTTTCATCCTCAACAACATTTTTAGCTTTTAGCAATCGTTGTCCGATATTCCCCAGTAGGGTAGTCAACAAAGTTGATTGATTCAGTCCCCTACGGAATGTTTATTCCTCAGCAGAATTTGTGTTTATTCCCTAATTAAAAAATTCGGTTTCCTCAGCAGTTCGCATGGTTGCGGTAGAACTTTGGTTTCCTCACCAATCGCCATCTCGATTCGCTCCCAGTCAGAATTTCCTCTAGGTTTTTGAGCAGCTATTTGCATTTATCCTCTGCATGGTTGTCTCCCATTTGATATGGTGTGGACCTAAAATTTCCCGAAGACTCGATAACAGTTTTCCTCAGCAAATCTCTTCTTTCCCCGGCTAGGTTTTGGCCTTTGGGATGATGATCTCTCTTTTCTCCAGTAAGTCGTCTCCCTCTTTTGTGGATTGATCGAGAATTATATCGATGATTCAAATTTGCGACACCTTTGTATCCTTTGCGATCATTTTGTCAGCATGATCATCACATATACATATACATATATATATATATATACATATATATATATATATATATATATATATATATATATATATATATATATACATGTACATATATACTCATATATTTCATCATCATTTTTGTTGATTCACTAACAAGATTCTTATTCTCCGTTTTGGCGGTACTTTATCCTCATGCAAGTTTGATGTCTGTCCTCCCTCCATCGTAGAGTGTCCGCCCCTTAAGCAGAAAGACTTTAACCTTTCTCCTCTCCCCACTAAGTTATTTCCTCGTGGATAATTATTATTTCAGTTTCCTCCCCGATAGATTATTTGGATGTAATTACTCCCCTTGAGTTATATCCTCATTGGGTTGAGTCTTGATTGACCTAAGAGTCTATTACCCAGTAACTGGTAATATTCTTCTTAGTTTGCAGTTTGTTACTTCTTGTCCAGTACCCAGAAAAACTACCCCTGTTTTCTCCGCAGTGGAGTTCCCAATGGATTCATTTTTTATAATTCCCTAGGAAGTATATCCTTAATATGTGTATCTTAACTAGTGACGGATATTTTCTTCCCCTGTTTTGAGTTTATCCTTGATATGTTCATCCTAACCGATGACGGATATTCTCATCTTTGGTATTCTACTCAGTAAAAAAGGGGAGTTATAATCCCTATTTTCATTCCCCAGAGAGTTAATCCTTGATATGTTCATCCTAACCGATGACGGGTTCCTTCTCTTTGCGGTCTTCTACCCAGTAACCGGTAGTTGTAAATCCTACTTATCATTCTCCTTTGCAGAGTTTATCCTTGATATGTTCATCCTAACCGGTGGCAAATAATCTCTCTTGTGGTATTCTATCCAGTAACTGATAGATGTAATTCCTATTCCTTCCTCACAGAGTCCATCCTTGATATGTTCATCCTAACCGATGATGGATTTTCTCTTTGATGGTATTCTATCTGACATTCGATAGATGTAATTCCTACTTTTTGTTCAATTGGTTTATCCTTGATATGTTCATCCTAACCAATTACGGATATCCTCCTTAACATCCCCAGACATGTCTATCCTTGATATGTTCATCTTAACCGATGACGGATTTTCTTTCCTTTTAGTTTATCCTTGATATGTTCACTTTAACCGGTGATAGATATTCTCATCTTTGGTTTTCTTCCCAGTAGCTGGTAGTTGTAAATCCTATTTTTGTTGTTCTCCCTAGCAAGATTATTCCTACCGAGTAACCGGTTATGAATACTCCCTCCTGGCGGTTCCCAGCGAGTCATCCTTGATATGTTCATCCTAACCGATGATTGATGTCCTCTATTTCAGATCTTTATTATCCCCTTACCCAGTAACCGATAGTGGATAATAAATTTCTGCTCCTCCTGTGTTGAAGTCTATTTCTTCCACAGTCTGGTTGAGTGCGTATTTCCTTAGTCAAATCGTTGTTCCTGCATGATTCAAGTATGTCAGTTTTATCCTGATTTACTCGTTCCCCTGTAGATGTTTTTGTTTCCTCGAGTGAGTCTTTCCATTTTTATGGAATTCCTCTAGTCTCCCAGCAGTTTTTAAGTCGTAGCCTGGCCTACGCATAACCCTCTTTATCCCCTAGAGTCTCTGCCTCCCCAGGGAATTTTCCTTACAAAATGCATTATACTTCTATGAGTATCCAGTCTCTCTGATTTCTTTTCCTTTGTGGCAACATTTCCCACGGAGAATTTACTTTTACATTCATATCATACGCATCATGAGGTCTCTTAGGGACCAAAATATGTTTCTATATGTTGTTATTTAAGCCCATTCTACTGAGTTGATATGAAGGTTTTAACCTTCACCTCCTCAGTTAGAATGTCTTTAAATAGGGGCAGCTGTAAGACCCCAATTTTGACCATAAGATCCCTCATGTAATCTCATCATATGCATTAGCATTGGGATCATACCTTGGCATCCTCCTTACCCCTCTTTCATTGGTTTTGTTTTCGGAGAGATCACCAAGCACTATATGATTGTATCATACTTGTATGTTTATCATTTTACTAACCAAAATACCAAAAATATGTCTTTGCATTTTTCTAACTCTTTTGTAGGTAGGGCATGATCCCCATTGGCCTATCAAGTTCACATCTAGGGTTTAAGACCTTCATTGCTAAGAGAACAACAAAGGAATGATCCATAATGCCTTTAAGTATCATATATGAGTCCCCATGATCTCTACATGTTATTTTGATCAAGTTTTCTTCAAGAGTTTGGAGTGGATTTGCCTTGGAAACCCTAGTTTTCTAGGTATCCTGAGTAACTTCTTCAACAAGCTTCCTTATAAATTGATCAAATTTCTCAAGGGACACTCCAAAATTCATCATCTTATGCATATGTGATCTACCATGAGCCTAAAAAGTCAAGAGAATTGCAAGTTAGCAAGTTGGTTGATGGTGGTTGGCCAGATAAATTCATCTGATCAAAACTGGGTCTCCCTAGACCCTATCTCCTACAATTTTAACCATATGTAAATGATTACAAGAGTAACATTACTCTAAATGACATTCCAAACAACTTTCATGTTGAAGTCTATAGCTAATTTTGCTTGGAAAGTCATTTTCTATGTTGAAACATTATAGGTCATTTTGTCTAAAGCCTAATTTGAAAGTCAACTTCCCAAGGCCATAACTTGCTCAATTTTTATGAGATGAAATATTTCCAAGTTTAACAATCAAATTAAATATTTCTAATTCAACTTTTATGTTTGGAGTGAAAGCTAAATCAACTTTTATGAGCATGTGATATGAGGATACATTATAGGTCATTTTGGACCAATACCATTAAACGAGTGATTTTCCTCGACTTCAAAAATGCATAACTATCTCATTATAAATCCAAATGATGTCAAATTGGTGACCATTTTGAAGGTGTTTGAAAGATCTACAACTTTTATGAATACACATTTCTCATTTGGAGCTCACATAAAAAGTTTAGTAAGGTGGAACATTGAGGTATATGGCTTGACACTTAGAAAAATTTTCAACATGTTGAAATTCCCAAACTTCACCATGAAGCAAGTTCCAAATGGAAAAGTGTTCAACATAAGAGTTTTTCCTCTTGATCTATGCTTTCCAAATAGTCCCATTTCATTCATTTTGAACAAGGTTTGTTTGGGATGCGCATGGTTTTAACAGGCCTGCATCAAGTGGAAAAATCAAAAGTGAAAATGACCATTTCACATTGCCTTGCCATTCAAGCTTCACTTCAACCTCATTTAAAATGCATTTGGACCTAATTGGATTGCTGCATGGGCCCGTACATGCCCATGCAAGCATGTGCATGACATTGCCAAATTTGGAAGAAACTTGAAGTGTGCAAATAACATTCCAAATTGCTATAAATACAAACCCTCTGAGCTTATTTGAAAGGATCCTTGTGCGCCAGCTTTGCCCCCTCTCTTCAAACCCTCACAATTTAAAGGAAAACCTGATAATTTTTACTTGAAAATTGAGTTTGAATCTCACTGTTTGGAGATTCAAAAACTCCAGGATCCAAAGCTTCTTTCCATTCCTAATCCACTTCTGCAAGTCATTGGAGCAAGATCAAACAAGAATTGAAGCAAGGAAGAGCAAGTTCTGCACAACATTGAAGGTATTTTCCAGAAATTTTCTTCTCTTCGATTCTCACTCAATTCTCATTAATTCTCTTGGATTGTTGGTTGTCTGAAGTCCTACCAATGTAGGCAAGAAGATTGAGTTGCTTTGAGGCCAAATCGAAGCAACTCAGTTGACACACCTCAAAATTCAACTCCTCATATCTTTCTATATATGTGGAGTTAGTTAAAATTGAGGTCAGATTCGTGCTCTACGCCATTTTTTCTTTCAGATCATGTCCTTCTTTTTCATTTATGTGATGGTGATGACTGAACCAGTCTGACGAGGTTCGCCTGAGAAGGTGACCAGAGGTTTAGCGCCGGTGATGTGTTGGACAGGTTCTAAGCCACATGATCAATTCAAAATGTTTTAATCTGACGCATTGGTTTTGTTTATCATCCCTACAGCGCATTGACTTAAGTCCATGGTGGAAAGCGCGCTGATGACCACTTGATCTACCACCTCAATTAATGAGGGTGATCAAGTGCTCCACGTTTCTTTGTATTTTCTGATTTTCATTTTAATCCTTTGATTTTTCATTAATTCATATTAATTTTAATATTGATCCAAAAAGTATGAGAGTTTCACCAAAAAAATTTAAATAAAATCCTCTTCCATATTCTGAATTAAAATTATTTTTTGGATCATTATTAATATTTTTCATGATTTTATTAATGTTGTGATTATTTTTAATTGTTTAAAAATACTTTTGAGTTTCCAAAAACTCTGAATTTTTTTCTCCAAGGTCCTTTGACCTTCTTTGACCTATCATAAATCTAATGGCCATTTATTTGGTGTTTTGATGAGATTTTAGGAATTCGACAAATCATATTTAATTTAATGCATTATTTTTTAGTATTTTTAAATTGAATAAATGCCAAATAATTGTGTTGAGGCATTTGTATTGTTTGTATGAGTTTGACTTGTGTTGTTGGGTCTTGGTCAAGATTGATTTGACTTTGTTAAGTTAAGATCATTGGATTTAGGGGATTGATGGAATGTACATTCCATCTCCCAAAATGAATGAATGATCTTAATTTGGGAAAAGTCCTCCTTTGTCTAATTTGAGTTTTGATTCATTCCCCTCCCTCTTCATCTCATTCCCCTTCTTTATGCATTCATATTATGGACCTATGATATCTCCATATCCTAAGGCTAGTTGATTGCAAAATCAACATAAGTATGGATGAGATTAGGCCACCACTTTGGCATATTCTTTTTGTGTGTGGTATGTTTCATGAGCATAGTCCATTATACTATGTCTCTAACATGCATTAACACCAAGATTCTATTGCCCGACCTCAAATAGTTGTGACTTCTACATAAGTCCAATTATGATTGCTTAACATAATGCTAAATTTTTGACACCAAAGGCAGAGCATTCTAGTTAGTGAGATTGTAAGTCTCCCTTCTTTCATGGTATTGTATGGAAAATTGGCCTTTTTTCCTTCCTTTAGAAGATGTCTTGGTTCAAGGATCCATGTTTGTGATAAGTGGGTTGAGTGTTCTCCAAAGAATGACTTAAAATAAAAAGCAAAAGCAATATTAACTCCTAACTCTAACAACTAACATATAATTTCATTTCATTTACTTTAATGCACTTTATTTTTAAGCCTTATTCATTTGCCATTGTTCATAACATCCTAATTGTTTATATTAATGTCATTTTAACTTTGTCCATTTGGACAATATTTGTGATATATTTTTGCTTGTATATATTGTGTTTGTTTGTGTCGTCTTTGGCCATTAATATACATAATAAGAACAAAAACCCTAAAAAAACATCTTGTGTGGACTGTTGGTTGATTTGAGACAATTGGACTTAGAATTTAGGCAACACTCCCTATGCAAAGGACCTGGCCAGTGCCAACTTTCATGTAACCAAGTGCTTGTAATCTGAAACTTCATCTGATACATCATTGAAGATCCATTTGAGTTCATCTGCAACATGATCATTGTGAAGCTATTACTTTGAACCTGTGACTTATGGCATTGTGGAATTCATCTGCTACATGGGAAAATTTTAAAAAGATCACGGAGTTGCTAAGCTTGGATGTGTCTATCTTTATTTGATACCTTGCTCTTCAAGTTGATATATTGTGCATTGTTTGTTGCTTGATTCTAACGTCCAAGGGAAATTTGGGCTTCTATATGACATTCTTGTCTATTGGATTGTAGCCCATTGGTCAGATCTTTTCAACTCTTAACTTTTAAATCTATGCTTAGGATTAGTCTCTTCTTCTCCTCCCCATCTCTTAAATTTAAAAATTCTCTCCCTCCTTTTAAAACTTCTTTGTTTGTGTAGCACCTCAAATTTGCACCTCCCATTTGTATATACATTTCATTTTTAGGTCATTCACATTGCATATCATGTTGCATTTCATCAGTCAAAGTTGATCAGGAGAATCCGTCTATGCAAGAGAGCAAGGGTTTTCCATGAGATAAAGGCCCTATGGTTGTTCTAGAGAGCTTACGTGACACAAGGATCATTTTGAAGCAACTTGACCAAAGGCTAGAGGCTCAAAGTCCACAGTGCATGATCAAGTCATCTGAGGCCCATAAAGGTCAACTACAAGTCAACTGAGGGCTAGGAGATGGAAAAATGGTTTGAGACACTTCATTCATGTCCCAAAGAAGGTTATTCAACATGTCAAACATCTACCTTGAAGATTTTGAAGCCAGATCAAAAGTTTCCAAAAATGGCAAGTTTTAGACCAACTTCAACTCAACTTTCTAACATCAAAGAAGCTTCAAATGAACTTTTGTCCAACATGAAAGTTGAAGATCTTTCTCTCCCATTTCCAAAAAGTCCAAGATCATGAGAATTTGATGAACGGTTGAGGAGATATGATCAAATCATTGTCAAGTGTGCATGGCCAAAATGTGCTATGCATTGATGCATACGAATTTCGTATCGATCCATGCAAGGCAAAATGTGCTATGCATTGATGCATACAAATTTCGTATCGATCCATGCAAGGCAAAATATGCTATGCATTGATGCATACGAATTTCGTATCGATCCATGCAGGGCAAAGTGTGCTATGTATTGATGCATACGAATTTCGTATCGATCCATGCAAGGCAAAATATGCTATGCATTGATGCATACGAATTTCGTATCGATCCATGCAGGGCAAAGTGTGCTATGTATTGATGCATACGAATTTCGTATCGATCCATAATTCTGTTTTGATCATCCATTGGCACTGTTCACGTTGGATTACTCCATGCACCACCTTTTTTTCAATTTTGCCAAAACACCTTGTTTTTGCTAATCACCATTAACCATTGCTAATTAACATTTTCAGTGTGATTAACACAACATATATATACCATAATCATAACAGAATTGAGAGGTTAACCACAATTTCACATTTTAAGATCCAAATTCTCTCTCCCTCCAAAATTTTCTTCAAATCAAATTTCAAAATTCTTCAACATAACACCTTGTTTTTGTTAAATATTCATGATCATTGAGTTGAATAGAGTGTGAATCAAGTATTTGATTGAAGGAGTCGTGCAAGAACCAAGGAGTTGAAGCTAAAAACTCAAAGATGGAAGTTGATTATTAAGCTAGATCTACATGTTCTCAAGCTTCCTTTTCTTCATCAAACATCATCACAAGCATTGTGGAGTGGATTTGGATCATCTGGAGCCTTGGATCGTGCATTTCAGAGATTCTGTTCTTCAAGAGGTCAATTTTCGAACCTTTTAATTCTGCAATTTATGTATATATTCTTGTAGATCTTGCTTTGCTGATCGTTTTGATATAAATTTTGTGCGATTTGGATAAAAATTGAGAGAGATATGCTTGATTGAAGTTTCACATGTCAAACTTTATTTGCTTCGATTTGCATGAATCATGTTGAATTAGGATGAATTGATGCTTGATCTATTATCTCCTTTGCATGAGCTTCGTTTTGGTATAAAATTTGTAAAATTCTGAACGGTTCTGGAAATTCCGGAAAATTGCGCATGAATGTTCATCATCTTCATCTTCATCTTCATGAAGAAGATGAAGATCTTCATAGCCTGGTGCGCTAGGGTTCTTATCCAAGAACGCGCCCAGAATTGGCTAGATCCGCGTACCTCACTTCGATTCCTGCTTCAGGCGTTTTTTGGAATTTTATTTTTCACTTTTGCCATGCTATGCCATTTTTATTTCACATTTTTTCATCAACTTCTAAAATTCATTTAAAATTGGAAAATGCTCCCAAAAATGCTTGGTTTTTGCTACTTGTTCCTTAGAATGTCTAGTTTTTTATGATGATGATTTCAAAAGTTGTGCATGGCTGGATTTTATTTGGTGCTATAATCTTTGACCATAGGTGCCTTTGTGACCTTGCCTTGCTCTTTCTATTGTGAAATGCTTGATTTTAATCCAATATGCACTTGAAATTTTACATGCTGATTCTAGACACATTGATGAACCTTTTAGGCTTGGTTTGGTATTTTTTCTCACGTGCCAATTCTGTTTTATGCTTGTGTTTGCATGGTGTGACAATTTGTGTCACACCTTTGGTTGTTCAACTTGTGCAATTTAATTTCCATGCCAAATGATTTCTAATGATTCTGATTTTTTGTATGATAGATGTTTTGGATGTGTTGAATGCTCATAAATTTTTCCAAAATTATTTGAATCATTTCTGTTTTGATTTGAAATTTTGATTCATGATGATCAAATATGATCTTTGAAATTGTCTTTGACTTCTCTTGCACATGAAATGCTTTTTCTTGACGATTTTGTTGTGGCACTTTTTAGGACATGTTAATATGTGTTTGAAGTTGCATTGTGTTGAATTTCAGCTTCTGTTTTGAATTGTTTCTTCACCTTTGACCCTAGGCTTTGACCTAGTGGTATGTACTTACATGTGAGCTTTGAATTTCAGGACCAAGCATCCAAATTCCCTGGTTAATGTTGCTTCATCATTTGGATGTTGACATTTGCTTTTGGTTGTTAACATTTGCTGCTTTGTAGGTTGATGATAATTCACTTGAGTTTGCCTTATGGCTTATGTGTTGCATATTGGGTTGTCTATTGGATATTGACTGTTGTCTGATTGTCTGGATTTTATACTGATTGGTTTAGCTGTTTCCACAGGTACCTAAGTTGCTTTAAGTTCATTTGAACTTTGCTTTGCTTGCTTGTGGTTGGCATACCACTGAGGTATAATCCCTAATCTTCATGTAGTCTGGAAGACCTACTGTTATCGGTAGGCACCTGTCTGAAGCCCTCCTTAAGAGGCAATGCTTGTGTTTGTTTAATTTTGTGCCAAGCAGGTAAAGTCCTCTTAAGAGGCAATTGGCAGATAAAAGGGATGTGCAATCCATCCCCTGCTATTCAGTTGTGTCACTCACTTTGCTCACACCATGTGTTGATGCATTGTGAATAAGAACCCAAAATCTTGTCCATAGAGTCAGTCATTTGTGGAGAAGAGTTCCTACATTCTGAACTCCCAGACTTTCTATTTGACTCAAGCTCTCCCAGGCCAGGGATAAGAGCTATGAGGCACACCCCTCATCTCCATTTCATCTGCTTCACCCTAACTCTCAATGTTTGTCGAGGTTGACATGACCCCTTGACTAAAGCCCAACTTTGATGTTTGAGCCCCTTGTTGGTGTGTTTACTTCATGATGTATGTGTTTGTATGGTGTGATTGTATCCCCTAGGTTTGCTAGACTCCGCGTAGTCTCGTTTGCATGTCAATTAAGGTAGTACGGTTCCTTCGTATAGGACTTCCTTTCTTGCGTGAGCTTTCCTAAAACACAAACAAAAATTATCCCCTCTTAAGGACACGTTAACTCCTTCTACTACAGGCGAGTAAGTCTCCAAAGGTCGAGCATCCGGTAGATTGCGTAGTGACGTCGTCCACTTAAAAAACACAAACCAACAAGAATAGTTTAGCCGAACTACGACAACTCTGATTCTCATGTCCAGATGAGATACGTAGGCACGAGATGCGATGTCTTGTCGAGTTTGACTAACAACTAACTTTAACTCCTTCCTCTTGCCCTAGTGGCAATCGAGACCCTTCTGTGTGTGTTTGTTTGTTGGAGTCTGACGTAAGTCCAGCGATTGGGAGTCGGTTTCCTGTGTCTTGTTTGTTTGTTGGAGTCTGACATAAGTCCAGCGATTGGCAGTCGGTTTCTTGTGTCTTGTTTGTTTGTTGGAGTCTGACATAAGTCCAGCGATTGGCAGTCGGTTTCCTGTTTGTGTTTTGTTAGGCGTGCATTAGCCGAGCTACGAGTGCTCTGATTCTTCTCCGGTCAGAGAAGATACGTATGCATAGGATGCGACACCTAGCGAGCACGTTTCCCCTGTCCCGAACTACGTCGACTCTGATGTCTGTGCTTGAGAGACTACGTAGGCCCAGGATGCGACATCCTGCCGAGTTCCGTTTCTTTTGTCTTTCTGTATTTCCTTCCAGCCTTGTGCAGTGTTTGAGTAGTCTTTAGCAACCTTTCTTCTATTCTTTTGTGCGTGGATCCCGTCGAGTACGACGGATGCGTAGGGGTGCTAATACCTTCCCTTCGCATAACCGACTCCCGATCCCATCTTTCTCTGGTCGCGAGACCGTGTCTTTTCCAGGTTTACTTCGAGCGTTTCCTTTCCCTCTTTGGGATAAATAACGCACGGTGGCGGCTCTGTTGGTTCGTTTTCCCGCCGGTTTTTCGCGTAATGCGACAGCTGGCGACTCTGCTGGGGACATAGAGAAGTTGACCTCTTGTTGGTCCATCTTCCCTAAGCGAATCAGTCCTAGTGCTCTGTAGGATAGGGTTTGGTTGCTTTTACTGCTTTATTTATTGTATTTATGATTATGATGTGATTGTTTATGTTTACATTTATGTTTGCAATTATGTTTGCATGCATCATACTTTCATTGTGCTGGCTGTGTGTTTGTATCTCTGTGGGGTGGGAGTTACAAGAGGTAAAAGGCCCAATACCCAGGCCCGAGTATACACCTAGGATTAGAGTGGTCTCATGTTTCTTCACATGTTATACGATATGATGAGGAGACGTGTCACCAGAGCTGGACGAGGTTCATTTGAGAGAGTCCTTCCGGGTGGAGTTATTCCACTTAGGTTGGGTTATCCCATTTGAGTTGTTGACTTCGGTGACCGTTCTTTCCCGGATCCTTGGTTTAGACGATCTTATGAGAGCTACAGCGGCACACCCGAAAGGGCAAACCCGTTGAGTATCTTGTCCGATTGTCAAGACCATTATCCGCCTTAGGATGACCTTATTAGAATTCACCTGTGAGGGGAGGGTTTGATTCTTGCTAGTACAGTGTCTTCCAGTGATGATGTGATGGTGATTTTGGTACAATGGATTTTTGGATCTTTATTTCTGGACGCCGGAGGTTTGTCCATGGTAGTTATCAGCGGGTTCCGTTTATTTCGGATCCCCGGGTTGAATCCAAAGGTACTTGTTCAGAGGATCTGGTTGTCATCCGTTCAGTGGATTCCCTGTGATGAGGGTGATATAACCTCCAGTTCCGTTTATTTCGGAACTCCCCAAGTTGGATTTATGGTTACTCGGGCCCTCAGATGATTGTAATCAGTTCAGAGACTGGTCCAATACAGTTGATCCACAGATGACTTGGAAGATGGCATAGTGACATGCCTGCGTGCATTTGCATCATTCCCATTTCGCATTCATTTGCATTTAACCCATGTCTATCCGTACTCAGGGTCCATTTTTTGATTAAGATTCTGGTCGAGAGACATCCGGATGTCAGAGTGTTGTTGATGAAATATTATCCGTCTCAATGAAGCTAGAATCAAAGGACAGAATATTCCTAGTACGGATAGACATTGCATGTATGAGTCATATTAACCTGTTTTCTGTTTTGTAGGTGTCAGTATCTAACGAGTGCACATAGCTCTCTCGCTCAGACGTCCTGCCAGACTCAACAAATCCAATCTGATGGATCCACCCAACGCCGACATTCTCGAATTGAAAGAGATGATGAGAGAGTTGTTCAAAGTCGTGCAAGGGATCGCCTTGGGGCAGAAAGCAGTTGCTGAGAGGTTGGAGAGTATTGAAAATTGGCTGAGGATGGAGAAAATCCAGGGAAAGGCTCCGTCATCCGTAGTAAAGAAGCCCTCAGGAAATGGTCAGCACAAGAAGGAGGTCGAAGCAAGTGGTGTGCATACCAGAAAGGAACATGGTAGAGACCGTTACCACCCGTATGCTGCTGCAGTAACCATTCCTATTGGTAATCCGCCTGTACAACAGCAACAACCGCCACCTCGACAGAAAGCACAGAAAGCTAAGGGCCAAATGAAGAAGGGGACGACGGATCGTCAGTTTGATAAGCTACCCGTGACTTATACCCTTCTATTCAAGAGGTTGAAGGATCTTGGTTTAGTTCGGCCGAGAATATTGGTTCCTGTAGAACTACATCGGAGGCCTGCAAACTACGATGAGAACGCCAGGTGCGAGTTCCATTCTAGGGCACCCGGACACAACATTGAGGGTTGTAGAGCTTTTAAGCATGTCGTCTAAGATATGGTGGATTCTAAGGCCACTAGTTTGGCACAGATACTGAATGATGATGTTAACCCCGTGCCAATGCATGGTCCTGTAGAGGTGAACGTGATGTCAAAGAACAAGAGAGGAATAGAGGTGACTGAGGGGGATCAATTAAAAACTCCAATGTCTACGGTCCCGAAATATCTGATGAAGAGTGGAGCTTTCCCTAGTGTTGATAACTGTTGTGCGGCCGTCACCACAAATGGGTGTGTAGTGATGGGGGAAACGATCCAGAGAATGATGGAAGTAGAAATGGACGGTGGAAAATTTGAAACACCAAGTCAGGCAGTTGAAACCGTCAAGATGGAGAACGCCATTCTTGCTGAGAAAGAGAAGAAGCTGTCAATTTCTTCTTACAAACAGGCCATGGAAGTGGTGAAGAACGGAGAAGCCCTAGGCTGGGGAAAGATCATAGACATTATGGTGAAAGCGGATATGTTCGGGGTTGGCTATCAGCCAAATCAAGATTCGCTTAGACAAAACAGAGGACGTCGTGAACCGTTCACATTCGTCAGTGCCGGAATGCTGGATCCAGGTCACGCCTGTACAGTGGGTGAAGAGATCGACCGTGACCACGAGCTTGAGTCGTGGATAAAGTCGTGCGTACCAGGGAACTGGAAGGCCTCAAGGATCATCACTGTCACTCATCCTGAAGAGTAGTATTTCTGTGTTTCAAATTTTGTTTGCATGAAAGCCATACGTTTTGCCCGAAACATAATGGTCCATTGTAAGGGCCATCTCATGTGTTTCATTTTGCAACATTTTGCATCATTAATAAATGGATGTTTTTGTATTGAAAGCGATGTTCCCTGTTTTTCATTTATTTTTGCAGTTTAAAAATAAAAATAAAAATGGCAATGTTTATTTTCATTTTTCTTTCCTTTTGATTTGTCTTGTTCCGACCTCAAAAGTGACTATTCTCCTGATCTCATTTATAACAATTCGGTTACACCTCTGTATGACTTCGACAATCCAATCTATCATGCCGAAGAAGAAGGCGAAGAAGATTGTGATCTGCTCGAATTAGCCAGGTTGTTGAAACAAGAGGAGAAGGTGATTTAACCGCACGAGGAGAGATTCAATCCAGGCACCGCCGAGGTCAGAAAGGAAGTGAAAGTTGGGGGCCGCTTCAGAGGCAAATGTCAAGAGCAAAATGGTAGCACTGTTGAAAGAGTATGTCAATACCTTCGCCTGGTCGTATCAGGATATGCCAGGGTCGGATACCGATGTCGTTGTGCACAAGCTACCATTGAAAGAAGACTGTCCTCTAGTGAAGCAGAACGCCGGCGCCACGTATCAGAGTGACTTTATTTCATGATATGATTCATCATGAAATCGAATGTTATGTTGATGACATGATAGCAAAGTCCCAAGCAGGAGAAGGGCATCCGGTAGACCAGGGCAAGTTGTTTGACCGGATCGAGACAACTCAGATTGAGGTTGAATCCGAATCAGTGCACTTATGTAGTGCGGTCCGGTAAGTGTTGGGGCATATGGTGAGCGGATAAGAGGAATCGAGGTTGATCCTGCTAAAAAAAAAAGAGAAAAAAAGAAAAAAAAGAAAAGGAAAAAAGCAATACAAGAAATACCTGAACCGAAAACAAAAATCAAAAGATCAAACGGTCGGGTGGATAATGATTGCCAAGGGGGATTGAAAGATAAAAGAATAAGTTGCAGGAACCTCTGATTCTGATGCCTCATGTGGAAGGAACAACTGTTAATCTGGTACTTGACAGCCCTCGAGGGGTCTATGAGGTGTGTACTGGGACCGCATGGTGAGTCTGGTCGAAAAGAGCATGCAATTTACCTTTGCAAAGAGTTTACCGACTGTGAAACAATACATTCACTGCTCGAAAAAACTTGCTGTACTTTGGCATAGGCTGCTCGCCGACTGAGACAGTATATGCTGGTTCGTACCACTTTGTGGATTTCCAAGACGGATCTGATCAAGTAAACAAGTGAGAAGCCAGCGTTCACCGGACGGGTTGCGAGATGATGAAGGATTTTAATAGAATACGGTATTCAGTATACCTCTCAGAAAGCAATAAAGGGGAGTGTACTGTCTGATTACCTCGCCCAGCAGTCTATTGAGGATTATCAACCGATGAAGTTTGAGTTCCCTGATGAGGACATCGAGGTTCTCAAATCGAAAGATTGTGAGGAACCGATCCCGGAGGAGGGGCCTGACCCTGAATCCGAACGGATTCTGATGTCTGATGGGGCTGTCGACGTGAATGGAAATGGAATTGGTGTTGCTTTGGTTACGCCAAAGGGATCCCACAGTCCTTTTGTTGCCTAGATAACATTTGAATGCACCAACGATGGTGGCTGAGTACGAAGTTCGTGTCCTGGGTATTGAACCTCGGTGCGTGCATCTACTAGAGCAACGCCTTCCTAGCGGGCGTGTGAGAAGGAATCGGTGCTACCATTTAAGGTCCAAATTTCATCATGGAAAGTCCTGGTGGATGTAAAATTGGAAAAGGCTGAGTGGATAAGGACGCGGTACGAAGAGTTGAGCCTGATTAAAGAGGCTGACAGTTATTTGTCATGGGCAGTTGTACCCAGTGAACGAAGCGTGCTCTTAACCGAAAAGTGCGACCTCGTGTGCATCATGTAGGAGATGTGGTGTTGAAAAGGATCCTTCCTCCTCAGGACGATCATGGGGCAAGTGGATATACAGTTATGAATGTCCATTCGTGGTCAAAGAAGGTTTTCTCTGGCAGAGCTTTGTTGTCAACGACCACGGATGACGAGGATTTCCCATCCCTTGTGAATGCGGACGCAGTTAAAAGATACTTCGTAAAAAAGAGACCCGCTGGACAAAAAGAATAAAATAGTCCAGGCAAAAAGGGGCATCCCGGCGAACCAAGAAAAAAGAAAAGGTTCGGGAAAAAATTAGGGATAAAGAATGAAAAAAACTGTACACCCGGCAAGTCGAAAACCCCACAAGGGGGGCTTGGGCAAAAAAGGGTATCCCGGTGGACCGAAAACCCGAAAGGGCGATCCAGGCAAAAGAGGGAATGAGACGAACAACTGCGTCCAGCATGATCGTTTGTACTTTGGCTAAGACATCTGGATAGTCCCCGAAGGGATCGATTGGAAGCGTCTCCTTCAGAAGGCAGAAAGTGCGGAAAGTCTTGAGGACATATGGGGTGTAACCGAGTTGGAATTCGATGAGATCACGGTTTCACATTGCCATTAGGATAGATTTTTCCTTTTGTGCGCAATCACCTCTTTTCAGGGATTGCTTCCTTTGTATTACTCAGTTTGAGCCACACTTTTTTCAGTCAATAAATGCATGTTCAGTCAAATAATTTTGTTTTTGTCTTCATTACCGCTTTGATTGCGAAAACATCTGTTTATTTTTGATAAGAATATTTTCATTTTGAAACATAGAGGTCCCTTCCGATGCATGTTTACAAGATTGAAAACTTGAAATCTTATTCGGAAGTTTGAGTGGCCTAAGTGTGGGAAGTTTGGCACGCCTGGGGCACGTTTTTATCTGACGATCTCTTTTTGCAGGTGTTGTTGGTTATTTTCACTCACTTGCAGGTTGTGATACGAAGCGTTCATTTTTGACAAAAGATCCCTACAGAGTCCAATCAGGGGCAAGGGATTGAATAACGGTGAAAAGACGATGAAAAAGTGCGGCGATCCTAGAAGGTAATCAAGAAGACTCTTCAAAGTCTGAGAATTAGAGAGTTGGCCCGAATCTGAGGAGATCGATTTGTCTCGAAGCCTGGAGAAGCCGAGAATACAAGGTGATGAATCATAAGAGACCAGATGAGTCTGGGAGTCCTCAAGAGAGGAAAGTTGACACGGTGGTTGGATGGTGAAGGCCAGTGTTCGTCGAATCGAAGGGTGTTCCGTGTCAAATAAGCCGTATCTCCCCAGTGGATTTGGGAGTGTTATCTCCACAACAGATTCGAGATCGGTGTCTCCCCAATGGGCTTGACAGTGGCTATATCCCCAAGCAAGTCTGAAAACTTTTAAGAATTGTTCTTCCCCAGCTAGTCTGAAAGCTGATGATCCCCACTGAATCTGAAGTTTGTTGTATCCCCAGCGGAGGTATCAGTGAGTAGTTTGTTCCTCAGCAGTCGGGTGAAGTACTGTGATCCTCAGCATGGTCGTGAATGCCTTTCCCCAGCAGGGTTGTGAATGTTCTCCCCAGCAATTTTGAAGAGGGTAGTTGTCTCAGCGGAGGTTTGTGTTGATGGTTTTCCCCAGCGAAGTCCCAAGGCGGATCATGCTTGGTGAAGATTATCCCCAGTAGAGTTTATCCTGCTCGAGGATTAGCAGTTATCCCCAATAGAGGTGAGCATTGGTTGTTTCCCCCAGCGGAGTCCCCAAGCGGATTAGATTCAGTGAGAGTTGTCCCCGATGGGATTTACCCTTTCTCCAACAGCAATGTTATTCGCCAGCACGGTTGAGAAGTTGGTGTGTTCTCCAGACATAGTCTCCCCAGAGTTGACTTGGTTTCCTCTGCCGTCCCCAGAGTATCAGATCAGCGAGGCACCCCCAGCAGTGCGTCTCCCCACAGAGTTGGAGGATCTAATCAGATTTGTGTGCTCAGCGGAGCGATCATTTGCTCCACAGCAGGAGTTTTTCTTCATTTGCATCTTACATGTAGTAAGCATTGCATCCTAACAAAGCGTAGCATTTCCATTTAATATGGAGCATTACGCCATAGAAAAATTTAAACATATGCATTCATGTGTTAAACCTGATTGGGCCATATCCCCAGCAGAAGCAGACCATTGTTCAACATTTGTACGACACATTTGCTACAGTTGCTCTTGACAGACAGCATTCAGGGTTGATAATCCCCCAAAGAGGTTTATTTCCTCACCCGCTGGTGAAAGGAAAGGTTGATTCTCCCCAGTGAGATCCCCAGCAAGTATTTGGCCTTGTCTCGACATATGTAGATGTCATCCTTGTGATACCGGTAAATGTCATGTCAGCACTCGCGTGTGTTCCTTTTTTGGTGTCTGTAGACATCATCTTTCGATGTTCGTCACATCCTCTTTCTTCCATTCATCTGTTGATGTCTGGTCACCTCTCCGTTGGTATCGATAAACGTTGAGTTTTTCCCATTCGTCCGTTGACGTTTGGTTGTATCTCTTCCTTCCCATTCATCTGTTGATGTCTGGTCACCTCTCCGTTGGTATCGATAAACGCTGAGTTTTTCCCATTCGTCCATTGATGTTTGGTTGTATCTCTGTCTCCCAATTCATCTGTTGATGTCTGGTCACCTTCTTCGTTGGTGTCGGTGAACGTCGAGCTTCTCTCGTTCGTCCGTTGACGTCTGGTCGAGTCTTCCCAGTTCATCCGTTGATGTTTGGTCACCTCTCCATTGGTATCGATAAACGTTGATTTTTTCCCATTCGTCCGTTGACGTTTGGTTGTATCTCTTTCTTCCCATTCATCCGTTGATGTCTGGTCACCTCTCCGTTGGTATCGATAAACGTTGAGTTTTTCCCATTCGTCCGTTGACGTTTGGTTGTATCTCTGTCTCCTAGTGCATTCGTTGATGTCTAGTCACCTTCTCCGTTGGTGTCGGTAAACGTCGAGCTTCTCCCGTTCATCCGTTGACGTCTGGTCGAGTCTTCCCATTCATCCGTAGATGTCTGGTCACCTCTCCGTTGGTATCGATAAACGTTGAGTTTTTCCCATTCGTCCGTTGACGTTTGGTTGTATCTCTTTCTTCCCATTCATCTGTTGATGTCTGGTCACCTCTCCATTGGATTCAATAAACGTTGAGTTTTTCCCATTCGTCCGTAGACGTTTGGTTGTATCTCTGTCTCCCAGTTCATCCGTTGATGTCTGGTCACCTTCTCCGTTGGTGTCGGTAAACGTCGAGCTTCTCCCGTTCGTCCGTTGACGTCTGGTCGAGTCTTCCCATTCATCCGTTGATGTCTGGTCACCTCTCCGTTGGTATCGATAAACGTTGAGTTTTTCACATTCGTCCGTTGACGTTTGGTTGTATCTCTTTCTCCCAATTCATCCGTTGATGTCTGGTCACCTTCTCCGTTGGTGTCGGTGAACGTCGAGCTTCTCCCGTACGTCCGTTGACGTCTGGTCGAGTCTTCCCATTCATCCGTTGATGTCTGGTCACCTCTCCGTTGGTATCGATAAACGTTGAGTTTTTCCCATTCGTCCGTTGATGTTTGGTTGTATCTTTGTCTCCCAGTTCATCCGTTGATGTCTGGTCACCTTCTCCGTTGGTGTCGATAAACGTCGAGCTTCTCCCGTTCGTCCGTTGACGTCTGGTCGAGTCTTCCCATATTTTCCGTTGATGTCTGGTCACCTCTCCGTTGGTTTCGGTAAACACTGAGTTTTTCCCATTCGTCCGTTGACGTCTGGCTGTATCTTTTCATTGATAAAAATCAAAATCCCCAGTGGAGTCGTCGGTGAACGTCTTGTCTGGTCCAGTGGTAAAAATCCAAATACCCAGTGGAAGCTGCCATTGGTGAACTTTTTCTTGGATCCCCGCAGAGTGCAAATTTCTACGGTTCTTTGGTATTCAATCCCTGTGTACCTTGAAGGTCTGACAGCCGTTGCTCTCATCCGTTCAGGTTCCTAGTTGATTGAATAGGGGCAGCTGTAGCACCTCAAATTTGCACCTCCCATTGTATATACATTTCATTTTTAGGTCATTAACATTGCATATCATGTTGCATTTCATCAGTCAAAGCTGATCAGGAGAATCCGTCTATGCAAGAGAGCAAGGGTTTTTCCATGAGATAAAGGCCCTATGGTTGTTCTAGAGAGCTTACGTGACACAAGGATCATTTTGAAGCAACTTGACCAAAGGCTAGAGGCTCAAAGTCCACAGTGCATGATCAAGTCATCTGAGGCCCATATATGTCAACTACAAGTCAACTGAGGGCTAGGAGATGGAAGAATAGTTTGAGACACTTCATTCATGTCCCAAAGAAGGTTATTCAACATGTCAAACATCTACCTTGAAGATTTTGAAGCCAGATCAAAAGTTTCCAAAAATGGCAAGTTTTGGACCAACTTCAACTCAACTTTCCAACATCAAAGAAGCTTCAAATGAATTTTTGTCCAACACGAAAGTTGAAGATTTTTCTCTCCCATTTCCAAAAAGTCCAAGATCATGAGAATCTGATGAACGGTTGAGGAGATAAGATCAAATCATTGTCAAGTGTGCATGGCCAAAATGTGCTATGCATTGATGCATACGAATTTCGTATCGATCCATGCAAGGCAAAATGTGATATGCATTGGTGCATACAAATTTCGTATCGATCCATGCAGGGCAAAGTGTGCTATGTATTGATGCATACGAATTTCGTATCGATCCATAATACTGTTTTGATCATGCATTGGCACTGTTCACGTTGGATTACTCCATGCACCACCTTTTTTTCAATTTTGCCAAAACACCTTATTTTTGCTAATCACCATTAACCATTGCTAATTAACATTTTCAGTGTGATTAGCACAACATATAAATACCATAATCATAACAGAATTGAGAGGTTAATCACAATTTCACATTTCAAGATCCAAATTCTCTCTCCCTCCAAAATTTTCTTCAATCAAATTTCAAAATTCTTCAACATAACACCTTGTTTTTGTTAAAAATTCATGATCATTGAGTTGAATAGAGTGTGAATCAAGTATTTGACTGAAGGATTCGTGCAAGAACCAAGGAGTTGAAGCCAAAAACTCAAAGATCGAAGTTGATTATTAAGCTAGATCTACATGTTCTCAAGCTTCCTTTTCTTCATCAAACATCATCACAAGCATTGTGGAGTGGATTTGGATCATATGGAGCTTTGGATCATGCATTTCAGAGATTCTATTCTTCAAGAGGTCAATTTTCGAACCTTTTAATTATGCAGTTTATGTACATATTCTTGTAGATCTTGCTTTGCTGATCGTTTTGATATAAATTTCGTGCGATTTGAATAAAAATTGAGAGAGATATGCTTGATTGAAGTTTCACATGTCAAACTTTATTTGCTTCGATTTGCATGAATCATGTTGAATTAGGATGAATTGATGCTTGATCTATTATCTCCTTTGCATGAGCTTCGATTTGGTATAAAATTTGTAAAATTCTGGACGGTTCTGGAAATTCCGGAAAATTGCACATGAATGTTCATCATCTTCATCTTCATCTTCATGAAGAAGATGAAGATCTTCATAGCCTGGTGCGCTAGGGTTCTTGTCCAAGAACGCGCCTAGAACTGGCTAGATCCGCGTACCTCACTTCGATTCCTGCTTCAGGCGTTTTTTGGAATTTTATTTTTCACTTTTGCCATGCTATGCCATTTTTATTTCACATTTTTTCATCAACTTCTAAAATTCATATAAAATTGGAAAATGCTCCAAAAAATGCCTGGTTTTTTGCTACTTGTTCCTTAGAATGTCTAGTTTTTTATGATGATGATTTCAAAAGTTGTGCATGGCTGGATTTTATTTGGTGCTATAATCTTTGACCATAGGTGCATTTGTGACCTTGCCTTGCTCTTTCTATTGTGAAATGCTTGATTTTAATCCAATGGACTTCAAATTTTACATGCTGATTCTAGACACATTGATGAACCTTTTAGGCTTGGTTTGCATGGTGTGACAATTTCTGTTTTATGCTTGTGTTTGCATGGTGTGACAATTTGTGTCACACCTTTGGTTGTTCAACTTGTGCAATTTAATTTCCATGCCAAATGACTTCTAATGCTTCTGATTTTTTGTATGATGGATGTTTTGGATGTGTTGAATGCTCATAAATTTTTCCAGAATTATTTGAATCATTTCTGTTTTGATTTGAAATTTTCATTCATGATGATCAAATATGAGCTTTGAAATTGTCTTTGACTTCTCTTGCACATGAAATATGTGTTTGAAGTTGCATTGTGTTGAATTTCAGCTGCTGTTTTGAATTTTTTCTTCACCTTTGACCCTAGGCTTTGACCTAGTGGTATGTACTTACATGTGAGCTTGGAATTTCAGGACCAAGCATCCAAATTCCCTGGTTAATGTTGCTTCATCTTTTGGATGTTGACATTTGCTTTTGGTTGTTAACATTTGCTGTTTTGTAGGTTGATGATAACTCACTTGAATTTTCCTTATGGCTTATGTGTTGCATATTGGGTTGTCTATTGGATATTGACTGTTGTCTGATTGTCTGGATTTTATACTGATTGGTTTAGCTGTTTCCACAGGTACCTAAGTTGCTTTAAGTTCATTTGAAATTTGCTTTGCTTGCTTGTTGTTGGCATACCACTTAGGTATAATCCCTAATCTTCATGTAGTCTGGAAGACCTACTGTTATCGGTAGGCACCTGTCTGAAGCCCTCCTTAAGAGGCAATGCTTGTGTTTGTTTAATTTTGTGCCAAGCAGGTAAAGTCCTCTTAAGAGGCAATGCTTCACCCTAACTCTCAATGTTAGGGTTAAGAGCTCAAAATACCCCTTTCCAGTTGGCTTGTTTGTCGAGGTTGACATGACCCCTTGACTAAAGCCCAGCTTTGATGTTTGAGCCCCTTGTTGGTGTGTTTACTTCATGTTGTATGTGTTTGTATGGTGTGATTGTATCCCCTAGGTTTGCTAGACTCCGCGTAGTCTCGTTTGCATGTCAATTAAGGTAGTACGGTTCCTTCGTATAGGACTTCCTTTCTTGCGTGAGCTTTCCTAAAACACAAACAAACATTATCCCCTCTTAAGGACACGTTAACTCCTTCTACTACAGGCGAGTAAGTCTCCAAAGGTCGAGCATCCGGTAGATTGCGTAGTGACGTCGTCCACATAAAAAACACACACCAACAAGAATGGTTTAGCCGAACTACGGCAACTCTGATTCTCATGTCCAGATGAGATACGTAGGCACGAGATGCGATGTCTTGTCGAGTTTGACTAACAACTAACTTTAACTCCTTCCTCTTGCCCTAGTTGCAATCGAGACCCTTCTGTGTGTGTTTGTTTGTTGGAGTCTGACGTAAGTCCAACGATTGGCAGTCGGTTTCCTGTGTCTTGTTTGTTTGTTGGAGTCTGACATAAGTCCAGCGATTGGCAGTCGGTTTCCTATGTCTTGTTTGTTTGTTGGAGTCTGACATAAGTCCAGCGATTGGCAGTCGGTTTCCTGTTTGTGTTTTGTTTGGCGTGCGTTAGCCGAGCTACGAGTGCTCTGATTCTTCTCCGGTCAGAGAAGATACGTATGCATAGGATGCGACATCCTAGCGAGCTTGTTTCCCCTGTCCCGAACTACGTCGACTCTGATGTCTGTGCTTGACAGACTACGTAAGCCCAGGATGCGACATCCTGCCGAGTTCCGTTTCTTTTGTCTTTCTGTGTTTCCTTCCAGCCTTGTGCAGTGTTTGAGCAGTCTTTAGCAACCTTTCTTCTATTTTTTTGTGCGTGGATCCCGTCGAGTACGACGGATGCGTAGGGGTGCTAATACCTTCCCTTCGCATAACCGACTCCCGATCCCATCTTTCTCTGGTCGCGAGACCATGTATTTTCCAGGTTTACTTTGAGCGTTTCCTTTCCCTCTTTGGGATAAATAACGCAAGGTGGCGGCTCTGTTGTTTCGTTTTCCCACCGGTTTTTCGCGTAATGCGACAGTTTGTACTTGTTTTTTTAACTTGGACCATTTTGCAAACTAAAAACGTTGGTCTTATGCCATTGCATTTTTAAAATTTCTTTTCTTAAATAAACATGTAAATAAACTTAACTATACTTGACTTAAAATTTTCAAAAAAAGGCCAAAAAGAACTAACACATTCAAACCATTTTCTAGGCCTTTGTGCCTTTCAAACCTAATTTTTTTAAAAAGTAATGCATCCACTTGGAAATTTGTATCACGTACTACGAGGTTTTGATCCCTTATTTTTATGTTGGTACGTAGGCACAAGTCCGAAGGTCTTGTCAAACACAAAAATATAATTAATGAATTATTTTTGCATCCCCCCATTCTATTTGCTTGCTAACATCATTTGTACAAAATACATATGCACACAAGAAAGGGATCCCTAGGAGTACCTAGGACACTTTGGGTGATAACACCTTCCCTCTGTGTAACCAACCCCCTTACCTGTAATCTCTGGCATTTTAATAGTTTTAATTTGAAAACTTCTTCTTTTTGGGTTTTGTTCCTACTTTTCCCTTTTCCCTTGGAAATAATAAAAGTTCGGTGGCGACTCTTGTTTATTTGATGTCTAGCTTGTCCATATCTTGGTGATCATGAATTTACCGCTACAGAAATTAAGTGGCGACTCTGCTGGGGAAAAGAGAGATCATCATCCCAAAGGCCAAAACCTAGCCGGGGAAAGAAGAGATCTGCTGAGGAAAACCGTTATCGAGTCTGCGGGGAATTTTAGGTCCACACCATATCAAATGGGAGACAACCATGCAGATGATAAACGCAAATAGCTTCTAAGAAACCAGGAGGAAATTCTGACTGGGAGCGAATCGGGATGGCGATTAGTGAGGAAACCGGCTTTTTTAGCTGGGGAATAAACACAAATTTTGTTGAGGAATAAACATTCCGCAGGGACTGAATCAATCAACTCTGCTGGCTAACCTACTAGGGAATAGCAGAAAATGATTGTTGAAAGCTAAAAATATTGTTTGAGGATGAAAGAGAAATTGCGCCTACCATTCGGGGAGACCAATAATGCTCCACACTTAGGGCTTACTGCTTTCGAACCACTGATGATATTCCTTTTAAATGAAATCGATTGCTCAAAATTCATGCTTTTATATGTTTAAAAAAAACTAATTTTGATTAAAAATTTTAATTTAAAAAATGATCATAATAAAATTTAAAACTATTTGCTGAAATAAACAAGAGTAGAAACAATTGGATAAATGTTCAACTTTATTTAATGAAATGGTAGTCTGTAAATGACAAGACTCCATAGATTTTTACAAAGTTGAAAATGGTAATTTTCATGGAAAATGGTTACATTGAATACAATGATCACTAATCCTTCCACCAACTCTTGACGTCCACTGTGCTTTTGGCCGCCACTAGGGATGATGAATCACCATCGACCGTTGTGCTCAACAAAGTCTTCAAAATCTGAAGATCAACAGGATGCAATTACTTGCCATAATCCCTAATTTTTGCATAAATTGCCCCAATTTGGGGTATTCAATTTATCGAGATAATTTTTCTGTTTTATGTCTCTAACTTTTCCCTGGATCGCCCTTTCGTTTTTTCAATCCACCGAGACGCTCATTTTTGCCTAAGCTGCCCTTTCGGGTTTTCAACTTAGCTAGCTGTTCTTTTCTTTTTAGGAGAAGTATTTCTTGATTGCATCTGCGTTCAAAAGGACGAGTGAACTCTTCACCATCCATAGTTGTAAGATTCAAAGCACCGCCTGAAAAGGCTCTCTTAACAACATATGGACCTTCATAATTGGGAGTCCATTTGCCCCAAGAGTCCGGTTTGAACGATAAAATCTTCTTGAGCATAAGGTCACCTTCTTTGAACACACGAGGTCTGATCTTCTTATCAAAAGCTTTCTTCATTCTTTGTTGATACAACTGACCATGACACATGGTAGTTAACCTCTTCTCTTTGATCAAATTCAGCTGGTCAAACCTGGTCTGACACCATTCAGCCTTAGTCAACTTAGCTTCCATGAGCACACGCAATGAAGGAATCACAACCTCTATGGGGAGCACTGCTTCCATACCATATACAAGAGAGAAAGGGGTTGCCCCTGTTGAAGTGCGGATGGATGTTCGATACCTATGCAAAGAAAATAAGAGCATCTCATGCCAATCCTGGTACGTCACAACCATCTTCTGAATGATCTTCTTAATGTTCTTGTTCATAGCTTCAATATCCCCATTCATTCTTAATTTACAAAGAGCTTCCACCATATTATTATTCAAGTTCGATCCATTATCAGTAATGGTCTTGCTTGGCACACCATAACGGCATATAATTTGATTCTTGATAAACCGCATAATAACTTGCTTAGTTATGTTCGTGTATGATGTTGCTTCAACCCATTTTGTGAAGTAGTGATTGCCACAAAAATAAAATGATGTTCATTTGAAGCTTTGGGCTCAATCATGCCAATCATATCAATTCCCCACATGGAGAAGGGCCATAGGGAGGAAATGACGTTCAACAGTGTTGGTGGAACTGAATCTTATCCGCGTATATTTGACACTTGTGGCATTCTTCACAAACTTGCAACAGTTAGATTCCATTGTCAGCTAATAGTAACCGGATTGCAACATCCTCTTCGCCATTGCATGTCCATTGGAATGAGTACCAAAGGAACCGTCATGGACTTCAGTCATCAACAGGTTTGCTTCGTGTCTGTCAACAAGTAGAAATTTCCGGCTAATCTCCTCAAAGTCTTCTTATCTTTCAAAGATGCCCCAGACGGGTAAATATGACTTTGGAGGAAACACTTGATGTCATAATACCACGACTTCTCATCTCCAATATCTTCAACATCCAACACATGAGCTGGCCTATCAAGACGCATCACAGTCAAATTAGGAACCTCATTCCAGTACTTCACTACAATCATTGACGCCAACGTTGCAAGAGAATCGGCCATCCGGTTTTCATCTCGAGGGATATGATGAAACTCAACCTTTGTAAAGAAAATTGAAATCCTTCTCGCATAGTTTCTATATGGTATGAAACCGGGTTGATTCGTCTCCCATTCACCTTTGATCTGATTCACAACCAAAGCTGAATCTCCAAAGACATCTAAATGCTTGATTCAGAGATCAATGGCCTCTTCGAGCCCCATAATGCAAGCTTCATATTTTGCCATGTTATTTGTACACTTGAAAGTCAATCTAGATGTAAATAGAAAATGTGTGCCTTGAGGAGTAATAATCACTGCCCCAATGCCATTACCATACTGGTTAACAGCTCCATAAAATACCATGCCCCAACGGGAACCAAGTTCTAGCCCTTCTTCAAGCAATGGTTCATCACAATCTTTCATTTTCAAGTATAAGATCTCTTCGTCAGGAAAGTCATATTGTACTGACTGGTAATCTTCAATTGGTTGGTGAGCTAAATGGTCAGCCAAGACACTACCTTTGATCGCTTTCTGAGATCAGTATTCAATATCATACTCTGATAACAACATCTGCTAACAGGAAATTCTCCCTGTAAAAGAAGGCTTCTAAAATATATACTTGATTGGATCCATTTTGGATATCAACCAAGTGGTATGATTCAACATATATTGACGCAGACGCTTAGCAGCCCAAGCCAATGCGCAACAAGTTTTCTCTGGCATAGAATACTGAGTCTCAGAGTTGGTGAACTTCTTACAAAGGTAGCAAATTGCAAATTCTTTCTTTCCAGTCTCATCTTGCTGAGCAAGAACACAACCCATACTATCTTCAAGCACAGTCAAATACATGATCAATGGTCTTCCTTCAACAGGTGGAGACAATATTGCGGGTTCAAGCAGATATTCTTTGATACTATCAAAGGCTTTCTGGAAGTCTTCGGTCCAATCACAAGACTAATCTTTCCGAAGAAGCTTGAATATAGGCACACATGTGGCAGTCATGTGTGAAATGAATCTTGAGATATAATTCAAGCGGCCGAGAAAACCTCTGATTTGCGTCTCAGTTTTGGGCGCATGCATCTCTTGTATTGCTTTGACCTTGGTTGGATCAACTTCAATACTTTTCTCGCTGACGATAAAGTCCAATAACTTACCAGAACGAACACCAAAAGTACATTTATTGGGATTCAAGCGGAGTTTATACTTTCTCAAACGCTGGAAAAGCTTCAACAAATGCTCAACATGTTCCTCTTCATCAATTGATTTAGCAATCATATCATCAACATAGACTTAGATCTCTTTATGCATCATATCATAAACGAAAGACTTTGAATTTAGCAGTATTGTCTACCAACATATCAATGTGTGGCAGAGGGAAATCATCTTTTGGACTGGCTTTATTTAAATCTCTATAATCAACGCATATGCGGACTTTTCCATCTTTCTTCGGAACAGGCACAATATAGGCCACCCATTGCGGATACTCGGCGGTCACAAGGAAACCAACATCAATCTGCTTCTGCACTTCTTCTTTAAACTTTACTGCCATATCAGGATGAGTTCTTATCAACTTCTGCTTGACTGGCGGGCACTCTGGCTTCAACGGCAATCTATGCTCCCTAATATCAGAATCCAAACCAGGCATGTCTTGATAAGACCAAGCAAACACATTTGAATACTCGGAGAAGATCAATCAACCCCTTCTTAACATCTGGAAACAGTCGCGACCCAATCTTGACTTCCTTCACATCATCTTCGGAACCCAAGTTGAATAACTCAATCTGCTCTTCGAATGGCTGAATGGCTTTTCCTTCATGCTCAAGAAGACGAGACAATTCATCACTCACTTCTTCATCACTTTCCTTCTCAGCCTCAAACACAAGGAATTCAAAATTTGGAGAAGGAGAAGGATCATTGTATTCAATGGGGTTAGAAACCAACCTGCATAATGATTTGATATTTTGATTTTAGAAAAGTGATTTTAACCAAATATTATGCAGATATACAAATTTATTTATTTATGTTTTTTGTGATTACCATTTTTAGAATAAAGCAAAAAGTAAAATCAAAACATCATAGATGTGGATGAATAGAATTGAATTTTATTGATGATCAAATTTGAAAATGCCCAACAATATTCACTTCTCCCTTAGGCATAGGAGAAGGATTTTTTTAAAAAAAATAAAAGCAATTACTTAGATAGATGCATGATAACAGGAATATCAACAGCAGTCCAATTTTCGCAAGCCTTTCCATGCGTCACAAAATTGGTGCAGTCTTCCTCTTCGTCATCCTCTAGCACAGTAGCTAAGTGTTGTTCATTACCATGAATGAACCCTCCGCTACAGAAGCTGAGTTGCACATCCTCTGATCTAGCAACCGACGATCCTTGCTAAAAACCCATACCGGTTCTATTTTTGTTATTGGAGACCTCTACCACTCTCCCCCACTGATCAATAATTCCTTCTTCAACAATCTTCCTTGCATATTTTAATGAGGACATAGGTTCCCCAACTCTCTTTTCAACAGCAATAGACAAGGCTTGGAACGGAGTTTCAACCTCATCCTTAGCTTCAACGTAAGAGAAAGATGACAGGTGGCTAACCAACAACGCCTTTTCCCCGCCAACATTGACTAATTTCCCATTCTTGAAAAATTTGAGTTTCTAATGCAACATGGAGGTAACATCTCCCGCCTCGTAGATCCATGGCCTTCCTAACAGACAACTGTAGGCCAGGTGGATATCCATTACTTGGAAAGTAATTTGGAAATCACTCGGACCTATCTCCACTGGAAGGTCCACTTCACCTATCACTGTTTTGTGTGAACCGTCAAAAGCTTTAACGATTACGCCACTATACCTCATAGGCGCTCCTTGATATCACAACTTTGATAATGTTGACTTTGGCAGCACATTCAATGAAGATCTGGTGTCAACAAGCACATTAGACAAGGCGTCATCTTTGCAATTCATGGAGATATGAAAAGCCAAGTTATGATAACTACCCTCCCCGGGGAGTTCTTCATCACAAAAACTGAGATTGTTGCAAGAAGTGATGTTAGCCACAATATGATCAAACTGATCCCCCGTAACATCATGTTCCACAATCGCTTTCTCTAGAACTCTTTGCAGTGCTTTTCTGTGCGCTTCTGAATTCATAAGCAGAGACAGTACTGAAATTTTTGAGGGGGTTTGGAGCAGCTGCTCCACCATATTAAACTCACTTTTCTTTATTGACCGAAGTACCTCATCATCATCATTAGTCTTCAAATTGTTGGATTCACCAGACATATGCTTTGAAGCTTTAATTGGATTTGCTGGAGGCACTTCCACTTTCTTACCAATTAAACAATCTTCTATATCCTTTGGGAACATCGACGCAAACACGCGACCACTGCGGGTCACCTTAGTAATATCAGCAATGCTCACGATAGAATTGGTTGTAGGTAATGAAACCTTTTGACCATCCTTCACCATAGTTGCATTATACTGATAAGGAACAACCCTATCTAATGCGTACGGGACTAGGCCCGCCAACCGTATGACCAACGGTGATACCAACCTTTGGCTGATGCTGTTACTGTTGCTCCTATCATAATGAATTACCACTCTCTCGAGGTTCTTAAACACATGAACGACCATATTCACATTGTTATCTACATGACGGGATTGTACAATCTGGATCATACCCTCATCCACCAACCGTTGGATGTCCTTTTTCACAATCTCACAACCTCTTGGGTTAACACTGCAGATAGCACAACCATCATGGTCATGCTCACAATCGCTCACCAAACAAATATCCTTATGCATCGTCACCAAGAACCTTTTATTAAAACGGACATCAAACACTTTGAATTCCCCAGGGCAGCCATCTACCATGTTGACAGATGAATTTCCATGAGCAGGTAGTAGGTTAGCTTTCACGTTGGGTGCGCGGTCCTCAAAAGACACCATTCCACTTTTTACTAGCTTCTAGACTTCATATTTGAGTGGATAGCACTTCTCAATGTCATGTTCGGGTGCTCCTTGATAAAAAGCACAGCGGAGGTCAGGCTTATACCACCCGGGAAGTGGTCCAGGTATTTGCAGAGGGTTTCTTGGTTGGAGTAGGTTCTTGAGAACCAATGATGGATAGAGTTCTGCATATGTCATAGGAATCGGGTCGAAAGAGACCTTCTTCTTCTCTGTAAGACCCCAATTTTGGGCCCTAAGATCCCTCATGGCCCATATCATATCATATCATGGCCTCAAGGATCACTGCATGCCCTAGCTTCCCTCCTAGTGGGTAGATTGCCTTGTGGGTTGTTTCTTGATCACCAAGCATACTTTGCATTTGTATATCCTTGCCTTTCATATGTTTATCATTCAAAAAGTACAAAAATATTGTCAGTCTAACCTTGTTGCTTGCAGTTGAAGCAGTCATCAGCAATTAGGTCAAAGATAGTCAACAGTCAGTCAAAGCAATGGATGGTGGCCATTCTTGCAGAATTTGGGCGCCATGATCAATAATCAAAAGTTCATACATCTTGGGACATCATTTGAAGTCAAGGTCTCAAGGAATTAGGGTTTGGAATTCATCAGAAATGGTCCAGTCATCCAAAACCCTAGAAAAGTCAAACCAGGTCAACTGTTGATTTAATCAAGGATTTGATGGACAGAATTGATTTGAAGGAGCTCATTCATGCTTATATCAGTCTCATGTATCATATCAAACCTCATCATGGAAGAATTTGAAGTAAAATCAGAAATTTCCCAAAATAGAAAGTGGACCTGTAATTTCAACTGCCAAAAATGGAAACTTCTTGATCTTGAACTTACATCATGATACAAGCTTCAAATGAATTTTGGCCCAACATGAAAGTTGAAGATCTTGTTCTCCCATTTTCAAAAAAGTCCAAGAACTCTCAAATCCCATGTGTGGTTGTCAAGATATGATAAATTCAATTTCAGAAATTTGTGAACTTCAAAGGGCCATATCTCTCAAACCATAAGGCCAAATTTGGTGGGGTTTTTTCCTACAAACCAAATTTTTCCTCCTTTTTCCAAAAATATAAATTTCATTCACCAAAACCTTGCCAATCAAAATGGCATTTTTTGACCTTTTACATTTAAAAATCAAAGTTTGACCAAACTTTGACTTTTTGAATTAAGACTTTTTTCATCATTTTGCCAATTGAGATTGCTTTCATATCATGTTTGAAACTTGCTCCAATCTCAAAATCATGTCCATACCACCATTTTACTATAATTTTGGCAAAGGTGCATAATTGGCAAAATGTACAAAATGACTTCATTAACACAAGGCAAAGCTAGCAATTCATGTACAAACAGCAAACAGCAGTAGCAAAGTTACTTGCAGCCTATTTTCAAGGCCCATTCGTGGCACCTACACCTCCATTCACCCACTTATGCAGAAATTAGCAAATTGCAAATCACCTCATTAAACAAAAACCAACTTACCACTTGATTAAGGGATGTTAAACAGACCCTTATAAGCAATATTTCTGCTCATTTTCAACCCTAGTTTTGCAGCAGCCATCACAGAAAATACACTTCCTCTCATTCTTGCAATTTGGCTCGAGTTGGATTTCTGCCCAAAAAGTTCCACAAAACCTTGAGCACCCTTGGTTCCTCCATGCTCCAAACAACATTTGGAAGCTTAATCAACCTCCATTCCCCTACTGTAAAGCCATTTCTCACTCTGTTTTTTTTTCATCAAGCTCAACAATGGCAGATCATAGTGTGTGGATTTCCAAGCATCAATGAGCTAAAGTCATCCAACCATTCATCATTTCCAAGCATTTGAAGCACCTGTTCGAGCTTATAACCACCAGAACAACACTGCATCTCCATTTCTTAAAAATCAAGTAAGCATTCGAATTCAATCATTTGCCTTGCTTTGCTATGTTTCTGAAAGGCCTTTCCATGCTCGTTCCATTGCAACTTGAATCGTTTGAAATGGTCAACTATATCATAAGAAATCTGGATTTACATTTGTATGCATGAACTTGTTTTGCCCGATTCTTGGTTGTGGTTGCGTTTTAATGATTATGCGTGATGGATTTGTGCTGCCTGGTGTTTACTGAAGCTATTGACATGTTTGTTTGTTGTTTCTGGAATTTTTGTTCTTGGTCGATTTTGCTTGATGATGATGAATGTATACTGCTATTTTGAAACCTTATGAACATGCCCAGAAAATCCATGTGAGTTGTGTTGTATGCTGTTGTTTGGTTGCTGTATGAACATTACCACATGCCATGTTGTTTGTGTGCTTTTGATTTCATTTTGATCGATTGCATGAAGTTGAATGATGAAGCATGGCTGCTAAAACCCTAGGGTTTTCCTTTAAACCCAGAGATTCGAATGTTATTGGCCAAGTTTACTGTTCCATTGGCAACAGCCAATGAGAACATTTCCCGTGTCCCTTCAAAACGGGGCGTTTTGGATAAGTGAGCCCAGAATTACCATTATGCCATTCCGTTGACCATGTTTGACTCCATCCCATGCTATATGCTTCATGCTTCATCAATTTGTGCATCAACTTCAACAATTAATTTCTCATCCATTTCAACTCCAAAAATCCTGAAATTTTTTGCATCATGATCACAAAGATGTCTATTATTTAATCATGATTTTTAATTAATTTTCCATTGGCTGGATTTTAATTGATAATTATTTTCTTGACATGTATGCTCAAATGATATCTCTTGCCATTTCAATTGTAAAATACTCATGTTGAATCCAATGAGCTTGAAACTTTTTGTGGTGAAACTAGACACATTGACCTTTGTTTCCATATAGAGTTTGTGCATTTCCCATTTGTGGTTTGCTGGATATGAATTTTTGAAGTTATGTGTCACATTTGGTGTCATACCATGATCATGCATTTTCCCTAATTTTGTTGACATGTCTCCTGGCCTCCAAACAACTTGAAATTTGGCATGAATCATCTATCACATATCTAGTTTGTGTATGAATTTTCTTGGAATTAATCATGCTGTTTTCCATTTGATTGTGAATTTTCTTCCATGCTTAGTCATTTGTTGACTTTTTGTGCTACATGTTGCCAAATCTTTTGTGAAATTCTCAAATCTTATTGTATGACCATGAAATTTCATATGTGATAACTAGACACCTTGAGCTTTGCATTGGTGTTAATCTCATTCATTTCTCTTCTGTTTTCAATTTGATATGATTTTTTGAAGTTGACCCATGCTTGTTGACTTTCATTATGCTTACTTGAATTTGGTTTGACTTCATGATTTTACTTGACTGCCTTCCTTTCATCCAAATGCCATAAAATTTGACATGTCTACCATGCTAGATGTTAGGATTGAGTGTGATTTATTTCATGATTTTTGAGATTATTTGAGTTGACTTTTGAAAGAGGTCTTGCTGTTGACCTATTTGTGCTCTTTCTTGCCATGCTTTGCATCCTTTTGCATATGAAATGACATTGATGCATGATTTGATTATGAATCCAATTGAGATTGCTTATTAAATGTTTGAACATGAATTGGGTTGACCTTCCTTTGCTGTTTGACTTTTTTCTTTCATCTTTGACCCTAGGCTAGTCCTAGTGGTCTTCTAGGCTTACAATTGAGCTATTGTTTCAGGTTGAGCACCAATGCCTCAAAGATCATTCAAATTTGATTGAGTTGAATTGTTTATCATGTGCTAACCTTTGTTTTGTAGGTTGACTCATGTAACTTGAGTCTTTGTGCCTTGCACAATTGGTCCCTCTGTGGTTGACTATTGGTTCATTTCCTTTTGATTTTGACTGTTGAGCTGTTTACTAATTGGTTTGACTTTTGCAGGTACTTTAGTTGCTTAAGTTCTTTGAACTTGCTTGCTTTGCTATTTAGCATTTGCTTTGAGGTATAATTACTTCTTCTTCATGTAGTCTGGAGACCCGGTCTGTTATTTGACCGGGCAAACTGTCTGAAGTCCTCCTTAAGAGGCAATGCCTGTGTGTGTTTAAAATTGTCCCAAGCAGGAAAAGTCCTTCAAGTAAGGCAATTGGTGGAAGGTAGGGATAAGCAATCTATCCCCCACTATTCAGTGTGTCCTCTTTTTGCTCCCATTACATGGTTGAAGCATTGAGATAAAAACCCAAGATCCAATCGAGTCATACTTGGGGAAAGAGTTCCATCTTTCTGAACTCCCCCACTTTCTATTATTTGATGCTCTCTCTGATCTGAGATAGAAGCAATGAGGCACACCCCTCATCTCCTATTCATCTGCTTCACCTTAGCCTCTCAATGGCAAGGTTAAGAGCGACCTTTACCTATTACAGTGGACTTTCATAGTCAAACCCTCTTGTGTGAGCCCCCTTGTTTGGCTATAGAGTGTGCTGTTTGATATTGATTGATTGATTGATTGCTTCATATACACATGTTTGCTTTCATGCTTTGTGCACTCATCATCATTAATTGCTCATCAATGCATAATCATCTCATTTGTCTTTGTGATGCTATCATTATTGCTTGCCCATTGAGGACAATTGTAAGTCCATTGCTTTGGCATTTGCTCCTAGGATATGGAAGGATAGAGTGTAAGACCTCATTGGTCACTCATATCTTCTGTTGTTTGTCTGTTTGTTTGTGAGGATACAGTTATAAGTCCCTGTAAGTTGGCATCTGTTGTCCTGTGATCAAGTTTGTTTTATCTGTTTGTATGTGAGGAAGCAACTGTAAGTCCCTGCAAGTTGGCATTTGCATTCCTATGATCACATGTTGCTTTGTTTGTTTGTATGTGAGGATACAACTGTAAGTCCCTGCAAGTTGGCATTTGTATTCCTAGGACCATACTGTGGAGGTTAGAGTAAGCCCAGACAGATTGGCATCTGACATCCATGTTTTGCTTTCTCTGTTTATGTGAGGTTGCAACTATAAGTCCCAGCAAGTTGGCATTTGCATACCTGTGATCATGTTGTTGCTCTTGTTCCTGTATGTGAGGATCCATTGTAAGTCCCTGTAATGTGGCATTGGATTTCCTAGGACCATATCTGTGGAGTTAACCTAAGTCCAGACAAATTGGCAGTTGACTTCCATGTTTCATCTTTGTTTTCTTTTGAGGAGATTAGTGTAAGTCCATTGAGTGGCATCTGATATCCGTTTTGTTTTAGGAGATTGGTATAAGACCATTGATTGGCATCCGATATCCGCTTTTCTTTTGCTTTGTTTGTTTATTATTATCCATTGCTATTCCAAAGGACACACTTGAATCATCTGCTATATGATTTCAAGAAGTGAACCTTCTAAGAAGTTTTACTTTCCATCCTCATCCATTCATCATTCATTATGTTCTAGACTTTTCACACTTTACTTTTCAAACTTGACATAAGTGTTGTGCAAACATCTTCATGTTTTCTAACTAAAAACCTGGACTCAAGTCCTTGACTTTTTTTCAAACTCATTTCATAATACTTCCTTTGAATCAATTCTAATCATACTTTGACCTCATTTTCATAATCACAATCAATTAACTTCACTCATTCACTTGTTTTGGCTTTGTCCATTAATCTTTTCATGCATTAGCCATAGGCTTCAATTATCATTGTGGTTGATGTAAATCTTGCCTATCCTTAGTGAGTCGACAGTAAGACTTCCGTACTGAAAACAGGGCTAACCCCTCTAGTACGTCGAAGCTATCCTCGCATGGTGGATGTTGTTTTGGTCGAGTGTTCTCCCATTGATAATGAAAAGCCTCAGTGCTTGTGTTTAAAACTGAATCCACCAACCTTTTGGAAATCTTTTAGCCGAACTACGGCGTTTTGATCCTTACCTTTGATGGAAGGTACGTAGGCAGCGGGTTCATCCGTTCGAACACAAAAACACAAAAATAATAAACTTGTATATTCTTTTCTCATCATCCCAATCATGTTTGCACAATCTTTATGTCATAACAAATAACAATTTAATACAACAAGTGTGAAAAGGGCTCCCTAGGAGTACCTAGGACGTAGTGGGTGCCTAACACCTTCCCATTGCGTAATTTACCCCTTACCCAGAATCTCTGATCTTTTTATTAGTTTTCTACGTGTAAAACTTCTTAGGCTTTTGTTCGCTTTTTAGCCAGTCCTTTGGATAAATAAAAGTGCGGTGGCGACTCGAAAATTTCAATGTATCTCTTAGCTTATGATTTAATCGATAGATCATATAGCGACGAATACACCGCTACAGAAAAGTGGCGACTCTGCTGGGGATACATCAATCCCTGGTGGTATTGCCTACTTTTCACCCTTGTTGTGCTATATTATTATTTGTTGTATGACATATTTTTGTACAATTTGGGATCACTGTATTGATTGTAATGTGTGAATTGCTTGATGTACATTGCTGTTTGCTTTGGTGATCTGTGAGATGAGTTCTATACCCGAACTCGAGTGCACTCTAGGATAGGAGAATGGCATAGTCTTGTTGACTGGTGTGGAGTATTCCTTAGCCAGTTGACTTGCGAGCCCATTCACTTGGTGGAGGTCATGTTGAACTAATAATGTCACACAAGTTATTTGTGGTTAGGCATTATTCTTTCAATCATGTTCCGCAGAAGCCAAGGGCCTTAGTTTACCAAACCCATCTTGGCCTATTTTTAGGATCGTAGTGCGGAGGTCGTTCAGATGTCAGTTCTGATACGATTGTCACGCGATACTACACTCATAAGAGTTTCTCTTGAGAATATTCTTGGAATACGAGTATTCGTTCCTCCGATAATATTCGAAAGATGGAACGATGATTATGGGAACCTCTGATAGAACATGTCTGGCAGGTTTAAACCCTAGTACACTCCCTTTGGGTGGTTCTTAACCGAGACTCCATGCTCGTGACTCTCAACAAACCCGTGATTCGTGGTTGAGTCGTTCAAACATTGTTAATATCAATGGATCCCGGATCAGGTGTAAAACCTAAAATCCATCAAAGCGGCTGGTTGATATTAAGAATGTCTGAGCCGGTTCATGTACCGTTAATATCAATGGAACTTGGGTGTCGATAAGGTGAAAACCTAAATCCACCAAAATGGATGATTGATATTAGGGATACATAGAGCTTTCCCACGACCTTTGTGTGGTGTGCCTTGCTTGATCCTTGAGTGTGTTTGTTGCATTCATACATTCACGCATTCATCCGCATTCATATCATCAGAAAAAAAAGAAAATTTTCAAGGAACTCAAAGGAGTTTATTTGCAAAAATTTCAAAAACATGAAAAACCGGAAAAAAATTTAACCTGATATATCTGATGAGATATTTTCATGTATGATCAAAATGCTTAAATATTTCAAAGTTTGCAAGTAAAACCCTCGAGTTCCTTTGAAATAATAAAACAAGCATATGCACAAACACTTCATGCATCATTTGCATAAGCAGGTGTTTTGTTCCGGTCTCCCGTCCAGTGGTTTGCCCCTGCGATCTTCATTTATTTTGAAGACGCACTTTGCCGGTATTATACAAGGGCCATCTCTGCCAGATTGATGGATCATCCTGAGCAAGAGGATTGTGAATTCAGAGAGGATTTTTGCCAGACTATGTGCTGTTGATGGATTTATTCCTAGATAACCGATCCCGGGCTGGCATTGGCTACTGTTCTGGGGCACTTAATGAGCAAGGTTTGTTCGCAAGAGTGGAGGATTCATCCATGAGGATCAACCTGAAGAGGAAGCTGCTGCTATCTTAGAAGAAGATGCAGAAGACCCGAACAATTTCATCATTCCTGGTGGTGTCTTGCCACAATTGGGTCGCTGTGGATGTTCCTACGGTCATTCATAGATCAGAGTAATTGTTCATCTTGTTTAAAACCCTTCTCCCATGCCAAAAGGAGAAGTGATGACATTGTTGGCAAAGCATTTAATACAATGATGTTTTCATTCAATTAATGCATTGTCAAACATTTGTTTTTCATTTGTTTTCACTTTTTGCTTTTTGCATGAAATCAGTGATCACAAAAAACCATGAAAAACAAAAACAACATTTTTCATCTGCATAAATGATTTGCTTGTTTAAAATTCAAAAGCTTTTCATTATCCAAAATCATTATGCAGGGATTTCTAAACCCATTGAACATAATGATCTAACGCCATCTCCCAATCTTGAAGTCCTTGTATCTGGGGCAGAGGAAGATGATGTTAAAGGGGATTCCTGACGAGATTACCCACCTTCTTGAGCACGAAAGAAGCTCATTCAGCTGTATCATGAGAATCAGCAAAACAGTTAAACTGGGGATGACAAAAAAAATCAAAAAAAAAAAAAAAAAAAAAAAAAAAAGAAACAAAAAAAAAAAAAAAAAAAAAAGAAAGAAGAGAGGGTGAAAAAGATGAAAAATCAAAAATCAGCAAAAAAATTTTCAAGATTTCTTCAAAAAAGAAAAAGAAAAAAGTATACCCTCAAGTCCCTAGTTGACTGATGCTGAATGGATTCAGAGTCGTTATGACCAGTTGAATCTAATTGAAGAGAAGCGATTAACTGCCATGTGCCATGGTCAGTTATATCAGCAGAGAATGAAGAAAGCATTCGACAAGAAGGTCAAGCCTCGCGTGTTCCGAGAAGGTGACCTTGTGCTCAAGAAAGTTTTGTCTTTCGCGCCCGATTCCAGGGGCAAGTGGACTCCAAACTACGAGGGTCCATATGTTGTTAAGAGAGCCTTTTCAGGCGGTGCTTTGATGCTTACAACAATGGATGGGGAGGATTTCACTCGTCCTGTGAATTCAGATGCAGTCAAGAGATACTTTGCCTAGAAAAAAGTATATGCAAATGAAAAAAACAGAATAGCTCGCTAAGTTGAAAACCCGAAAGGGCGGCTTAGGCAAAAATGAGCGTCTCGGTGGAGAACCCGCAAGGGTAATCCAGGCAAAAATTAGAGACTTGAAAAAAAAGATATATTTGCATCCCGCTAGATTGAGTACCTCACCCTGGGGCAATCTAGGCAAAAATTAGGGATTTGGCAAGTAACTGCATCCTGACAAGACTTTCTGTTCATCAGTCGTCATTTCGTCAGAAGATTCTCGATTCGTCATCAACTGAAGCTTCGGATACATCGAGATTCAAATTGGTAGAGAAAGGATCATTATGTTCAATGTAGCCCTCTTCCAATATATATCACTGATTTCAAATTTGTACAGATCTATGGAGTCTTGCCATTTGCAGACTACCATTCCATCAAATCAATTTGAGCTTTTTATCCAATTATTTGCACTCTTATTTGTTTCAATTCAACAAATGTTTTGCATGTTTTAAATTGATAAAATGTCATTGTTTTAAACAAATCAAATTTTTTCAAATTTTTTGTTTAAACAAAGTGAACATTCACAAGATTGAAAGGATACTCAAGAATATCTCAGTGCTCTCCCGAGGGTGGCATGATTCCCAACAGGTAAGACATTCGTTCATATTCCTGGTTTGGTGGTATCTTCTTTCTTCAGATCTTTGTTGAGGTTGTTCCTCAGACAGAGTTGTTGTTGGGGTTGTTCCCCAGTACAGTCGCAAATGATTTGTTGTTGAAGACTTCGTTTTTCTCCAGCAGCAGTTTCCCCCAACATGGGTGTTTTCTTGAGAAGTTTCGGCGGTTGATGGTTTGTCATCCTGGTGCCCCGTCACTTTCTCCAGTGGCTCGTCTGCCCCAGACTTTATTTGTCTCCTCAACAGTCATGAGTATAGCCATTGATTGATACTCCCCTCGGAGTCGCGAGTAGAGCTGTTATTAATATCCCCACCAGGGTTGCAAGTGGAGTTGTTACCGCTTTTCCCCATGCAGTGTGCCAGCAGGATTTGTCTGTTTCCTCAGCACGATCGCTTTCTCTTTAAAGACTCGGTAAGTCAGTGGTTTGATACCCGGTACTTTACCCTTTCCCCGGCGAAGTCGTCTGCGGAATTGTTGCTATCTCTCCATCAGAGTTTTTCTCTTCAGCAGAGCAGGATTTATTTTCCTACTCAGTGGTTGACTTGGGTTGACATCCCGGTATTTCAATCATCTTTTCCTCAGCTTAGTCTGCAGATTGTTTGTTGTGGCAGCTTTGCCTGTTGAATACTTCTTTCAATCCCGATATGGTCGGATGATGGCTCTAGCCTCCCGTGAACGGATTAATTTCCTGACTGTTTGTGATCCCCAGTAGAGTGGCTCATATTGCAGAATCTACTTGTTGTGATCAGTTTGCTGTGTATTCTCCCCAAGTGGATTGGTTTGTTGCAGAATCTACTTGTTTGATCTGTCCTCCCTCAGTGGCTTGTCCCCAAGAGAGTAGCCTACAGTTTTCCCCAGTAGAGTTGCTTATGCAGTTAGATTCTATTTGGATGATATCATTCTCCCTCAGCGGGTTGTCCCCCAGCGGAGTTATTTGGATTTGCTTCTACAGCAGTTTGTGCTTGTGCAACGCACTTTTTGTTTCTCAGTTGACACTGGGATCCCCTGCAGATATACTTTGGGATTTCTCTTGTTCCCCTACAGATTCGTCTTGGTGGCTGCTTTGCCCGTTGTGACTTTCTGTACCCTGTTTTGGGTTGTTTCCTGATATCTTTGATTCTCTGCTTCTTCAGCAGTACTTGCAGATCTTTGCTTTACAGCATGTAGATCTCTGCAGATTGGCTTTCCAGCTGGTTTTTCCCCTGGAAGTATAATACCGGACGTTTTGTTCCTGAACCTGTTGTGTTAGAATTGTCTGTTTTGTCAGCATTCATCAAACATAAATCACGCATATTCATGCATATTCATAAACATTCAGATATTCATGTCGCATTTCTTGCCATATATCTTTTGTTCGTCGTGTCTCCTGCTATGGTGATATAGATCTCTTTATAGATCTCTCCAAGCAGATGTCGGGTGTTATAAATCTCTCCATATAGAGTCAACCCCATAAGCAGAAAATGTTGTTTTTCCTTCTGCAGTTCCCCACTGAGATATATCCTCGTGGATGACGGTTTCTTCCGTTTCCTCCCAACACATATATTGGGATGGATTTTCCTATTTGAGTTATATCCTCATTAGGACATGTCTTGATTCAGTCTGTCTTTTCGGATCATTCCCGAATTGGCTATTTGTCAAACGTCTTGTGTTTCCCAGTGGGTTGTTCCCCAGCGGAATGTTTTTGGGCCTCTACCCTCATAACCGGTAGTTGTAAGTCCTATCTTTCCTGGCTTTCTTGACAGAATTTGTGGTTATACACCTTTTATTCTCCAGCCAGAGTTTTTGGTTTTCTACCTACTACCCGGTAGTTGTAAATCCTATTTTCCTGCTCTTCAGCAGTTTGTGGTTTGTTATAAACCCTATTTTGGTTTCCCGTGCGGATTTGTGATTTGTTCTATCCCCACGCGGAGTTTTTGGTCTTCTACCCCGTATTCGGTAGATGTAAACCCTAATTTTATGGTTATCTTCATTCAATATTTGATGTTGATTTTCCTTTGCTTGGCTAAGTTGCTCAGATCAGCACTTATTCCCTAGCAAGTCTTTTGTGGAAAATTGCCGTATGCTAGCAATTTTATCCCCAGTGGGTCTTTTCACCGTATGCTAGTGATTTGTCCCCCGGATCATTGATTCTTTATCAATGCATCCCCAGCTAGTCTTCTGTCGATAATTGCCGGATGCTTGCAATTTATCCTCAGCAGATCGCCTTTCATTTACCCTTTTGTTGGTAATGTCTGTTGCTCCCTTTTGATTGGTTATCATTATATACCTAGTTTGGTATCCCGATGCCTTTCCGTTCGGTTGATTTATCCTTTATTAACCCAGTAACCGGTTGTGGATAATCTTCCATGCGAGTATATTATTCACGGTCTGCCGGTAATGAATAATATATCTCATGCACTCTTCAGTCGAAGCCTTTTGTGTTTCCCCAGTCGAGTAAGATTCGTTATTTCCCTTTGTGGAGTCGAATATTCTTGTTGTTGGATAATTGCCGGATGCTTGCAATTTATCCTTTGAGTTGTCTTTCGTTTACCCGTATGCTTGGTATCGATTGTCTCTTTTTTTGGGTTAGTCACCTATTATATACCCAGTAACCGGTATCTCTGGTGTCTTTTCCTTTCGAGTGTATTATTCACGGTCTGCCGGTAATGAATAATATATCTCATGCGCTCTTTAGTTGGAATCCTTTGTTGATTTTCCCCAACTGAGCAAGATTCGTATTCTTTGTAGAATCGAATAGCCATCCTTTAACCAGTTTGTGTCTTGGATGATGAGTGTTTTGGAAGTGAAAACCAATTCACGTTTTCGGTAGATCACCTATTATATACCCAGTAACCGGTATCTCTGGTGTTTCTTACCATGCGAGTTTATTATCTACGTTCTGACGGTAATAGATAATGTATCTCATGCGAGTATTCTTATCCACGGTCTGCCGGTAATGGATATTATATCTCATGCACTCTTTGGGTTTGTGTCCCCATTTGAGTAAGATTCGTTTTCCCGTTGTGGATTCGAATGCCCATCCTGTAAGTCGATTTGCTTTTTCAAGCCCTCCTTTCGGATGATGAGTGTTTTGGAAGTGAAAACCAATTCACGTCTTCGGATCTTATCCTATAAACAACCCAGTAACCGGTTCAGGATAATTTTCCTTGCGAGTATATTATCTACGTTTTGACGGCTATAGATGATATATCTCATGCACTCTCTTGTCGAACACTTTGTTTGTTTCCCCAACTGAGTAAGATTTGCATTCTTCACAGAATCAAATATCCATCCTATAAACAAGTCTGCTGTTCTAGCTTTCTTCAGGATGATGAGTGTTTTGGAACACACACCAATTCACGTTTTTTGTCCATCCTATAAACAAGTCTGCTGTTCTAGCTTTCTTCAGGATGATGAGTGTTTTGGAACACACACCAATTCACGTCTTTGGTCGGTCACCTGTTACGTACCTACAACCCGGTATCCTTGGTGTTCCTTCCTGAGTTTGTTACCCTCGCCCGGTAACACCTCATTTTGCTTGCTATTTCCCCAGTGGAGTTTTCTTTTGCTTCTCCTCAGGAGTCAGCTTGTGTCTCCCCAATGGATTTATTTTCCTTTGGAAGTTTCTTTTCCCCAGTGTGAGTCCTTCACTCCCCAGTGAGTTCTCCAGTCTGTTTTCTGTTATTTTCTAATCAGAGTCGTGTCTTGTTCACGTTGTGTCAATTGTGTTTATCCCCAACTAGAGTCTTGTTAGAGTCTCTGCTCCTGGTGAGTGTACTACTCCGATGGATCGTCTTTTCTTCTGTGTGAATCATATTCCCCACAGAGTTTGTGTCTTTTGCATGCATACATTCGCATCATGAGGTCTCTTAGGGACCAAAATTTGTCTCATTACTGTTATTTAAGCCCATTCTACCGCGTCGAGATGAAGATTTCTAAACTTCACTTCTCCGGCTAGAATGACCTTAAATAGGGGCATCTGTAAGACCCCAATTTTGGGCCCTAAGATCCCTCATGGCCCATATCATATCATATCATGGCCTCAAGGATCACTGCATGCCCTAGCTTCCCTCCTAGTGGGTAGATTGCCTTGTGGGTTGTTTCTTGATCACCAAGCATACTTTGCATTTGTATATCCTTGCCTTTCATATGTTTATCATTCAAAAAGTACAAAAATATTGTCAGTCTAACCTTGTTGCTTGCAGTTGAAGCAGTCATCAGCAATTAGGTCAAAGATAGTCAACAGTCAGTCAAAGCAATGGATGGTGGCCATTCTTGCAGAATTTGGGCGCCATGATCAATAATCAAAAGTTCATACATCTTGGGACATCATTTGAAGTCAAGGTCTCAAGGAATTAGGGTTTGGAATTCATCAGAAATGGTCCAGTCATCCAAAACCCTAGAAAAGTCAAACCAGGTCAACTGTTGATTTAATCAAGGATTTGATGGACAGAATTGATTTGAAGGAGCTCATTCATGCTTATATAAGTCTCATGTATCATATCAAACCTCATCATGGAAGAATTTGAAGTAAAATCAGAAATTTCCCAAAATAGAAAGTGGACCTGTAATTTCAACTGCCAAAAATGGAAACTTCTTGATCTTGAACTTACATCATGATACAAGCTTCAAATGAATTTTGGCCCAACATGAAAGTTGAAGATCTTGTTCTCCCATTTTCAAAAAAGTCCAAGAACTCTCAAATCCCATGTGTGGTTGTCAAGATATGATCAATTCAATTTCAGAAATTTGTGAACTTCAAAGGGCCATATCTCTCAAACCATAAGGCCAAATTTGGTGGGGTTTTTTCCTACAAACCACATTTTTCCTCCTTTTTCCAAAAATATAAATTTCATTCACCAAAACCTTGCCAATCAAAATGGCATTTTTTGACCTTTTACATTTAAAAATCAAAGTTTGACCAAACTTTGACTTTTTGAATTAAGACTTTTTTCATCATTTTGCCAATTGAGATTGCTTTCATATCATGTTTGAAACTTGCTCCAATCTCAAAATCATGTCCATACCACCATTTTACTATAATTTTGGCAAAGGTGCATAATTGGCAAAATGTACAAAATGACTTCATTAACACAAGGCAAAGCTAGCAATTCATGTACAAACAGCAAACAGCAGTAGCAAAGTTACTTGCAGCCTATTTTCAAGGCCCATTCGTGGCACCTACACCTCCATTCACCCACTTATGCAGAAATTAGCAAATTGCAAATCACCTCATTAAACAAAAACCAACTTACCACTTGATTAAGGGATGTTAAACAGACCCTTATAAGCAATATTTCTGCTCATTTTCAACCCTAGTTTTGCAGCAGCCATCACAGAAAATACACTTCCTCTCATTCTTGCAATTTGGCTCGAGTTGGATTTCTGCCCAAAAAGTTCCACAAAACCTTGAGCACCCTTGGTTCCTCCATGCTCCAAACAACATTTGGAAGCTTAATCAACCTCCATTCCCCTACTGTAAAGCCATTTCTCACTCTGTTTTTTTTTCATCAAGCTCAACAATGGCAGATCATAGTGTGTGGATTTCCAAGCATCAATGAGCTAAAGTCATCCAACCATTCATCATTTCCAAGCATTTGAAGCACCTGTTCGAGCTTATAACCACCAGAACAACACTGCATCTCCATTTCTTAAAAATCAAGTAAGCATTCGAATTCAATCATTTGCCTTGCTTTGCTATGTTTCTGAAAGGCCTTTCCATGCTCGTTCCATTGCAACTTGAATCGTTTGAAATGGTCAACTATATCATAAGAAATCTGGATTTACATTTGTATGCATGAACTTGTTTTGCTCGATTCTTGGTTGTGGTTGCGTTTTAATGATTATGCGTGATGGATTTGTGCTGCCTGGTGTTTACTGAAGCTATTGACATGTTTGTTTGTTGTTTCTGGAATTTTTGTTCTTGGTCGATTTTGCTTGATGATGATGAATGTATACTGCTATTTTGAAACCTTATGAACATGCCCAGAAAATCCATGTGAGTTGTGTTGTATGCTGTTGTTTGGTTGCTGTATGAACATTACCACATGCCATGTTGTTTGTGTGCTTTTGATTTCATTTTGATCGATTGCATGAAGTTGAATGATGAAGCATGGCTGCTAAAACCCTAGGGTTTTCCTTTAAACCCAGAGATTCGAATGTTATTGGCCAAGTTTACTGTTCCATTGGCAACAGCCAATGAGAACATTTCCCGTGTCCCTTCAAAACGGGGCGTTTTGGATAAGTGAGCCCAGAATTACCATTATGCCATTCCGTTGACCATGTTTGACTCCATCCCATGCTATATGCTTCATGCTTCATCAATTTGTGCATCAACTTCAACAATTAATTTCTCATCCATTTCAACTCCAAAAATCCTGAAATTTTTTGCATCATGATCACAAAGATGTCTATTATTTAATCATGATTTTTAATTAATTTTCCATTGGCTGGATTTTAATTGATAATTATTTTCTTGACATGTATGCTCAAATGATATCTCTTGCCATTTCAATTGTGAAATACTCATGTTGAATCCAATGAGCTTGAAACTTTTTGTGGTGAAACTAGACACATTGACCTTTGTTTCCATATAGAGTTTGTGCATTTCCCATTTGTGGTTTGCTGGATATGAATTTTTGAAGTTATGTGTCACATTTGGTGTCATACCATGATCATGCATTTTCCCTAATTTTGTTGACATGTCTCCTGGCCTCCAAACAACTTGAAATTTGGCATGAATCATCTATCACATGTCTAGTTTGTGTATGAATTTTCTTGGAATTAATCATGCTGTTTTCCATTTGATTGTGAATTTTCTTCCATGCTTAGTCATTTGTTGACTTTTTGTGCTACATGTTGCCAAATCTTTTGTGAAATTCTCAAATCTTATTGTATGACCATGAAATTTCATATGTGATAACTAGACACCTTGAGCTTTGCATTGGTGTTAATCTCATTCATTTCTCTTCTGTTTTCAATTTGATATGATTTTTTGAAGTTGACCCATGCTTGTTGACTTTCATTATGCTTACTTGAATTTGGTTTGACTTCATGATTTTACTTGACTGCCTTCCTTTCATCCAAATGCCATGAAATTTGACATGTCTACCATGCTAGATGTTAGGATTGAGTGTGATTTATTTCATGATTTTTGAGATTATTTGAGTTGACTTTTGAAAGAGGTCTTGCTGTTGACCTATTTGTGCTCTTTCTTGCCATGCTTTGCATCCTTTTGCATATGAAATGACATTGATGCATGATTTGATTATGAATCCAATTGAGATTGCTTATTAAATGTTTGAACATGAATTGGGTTGACCTTCCTTTGCTGTTTGACTTTTTTCTTTCATCTTTGACCCTAGGCTAGTCCTAGTGGTCTTCTAGGCTTACAATTGAGCTATTGTTTCAGGTTGAGCACCAATGCCTCAAAGATCATTCAAATTTGATTGAGTTGAATTGTTTATCATGTGCTAACCTTTGTTTTGTAGGTTGACTCATGTAACTTGAGTCTTTGTGCCTTGCACAATTGGTCCCTCTGTGGTTGACTATTGGTTCATTTCCTTTTGATTTTGACTGTTGAGCTGTTTACTAATTGGTTTGACTTTTGCAGGTACTTTAGTTGCTTAAGTTCTTTGAACTTGCTTGCTTTGCTATTTAGCATTTGCTTTGAGGTATAATTACTTCTTCTTCATGTAGTCTGGAGACCCGGTCTGTTATTTGACCGGGCAAACTGTCTGAAGTCCTCCTTAAGAGGCAATGCCTGTGTGTGTTTAAAATTGTCCCAAGCAGGAAAAGTCCTTCAAGTAAGGCAATTGGTGGAAGGTAGGGATAAGCAATCTATCCCCCACTATTCAGTGTGTCCTCTTTTTGCTCCCATTACATGGTTGAAGCATTGAGATAAAAACCCAAGATCCAATCGAGTCATACTTGGGGAAAGAGTTCCATCTTTCTGAACTCCCCCACTTTCTATTATTTGATGCTCTCTCTGATCTGAGATAGAAGCAATGAGGCACACCCCTCATCTCCTATTCATCTGCTTCACCTTAGCCTCTCAATGGCAAGGTTAAGAGCGACCTTTACCTATTACAGTGGACTTTCATAGTCAAACCCTCTTGTGTGAGCCCCCTTGTTTGGCTATAGAGTGTGCTGTTTGATATTGATTGATTGATTGATTGCTTCATATACACATGTTTGCTTTCATGCTTTGTGCACTCATCATCATTAATTGCTCATCAATGCATAATCATCTCATTTGTCTTTGTGATGCTATCATTATTGCTTGCCCATTGAGGACAATTGTAAGTCCATTGCTTTGGCATTTGCTCCTAGGATATGGAAGGATAGAGTGTAAGACCTCATTGGTCACTCATATCTTCTGTTGTTTGTCTGTTTGTTTGTGAGGATACAGTTATAAGTCCCTGTAAGTTGGCATCTGTTGTCCTGTGATCAAGTTTGTTTTATCTGTTTGTATGTGAGGAAGCAACTGTAAGTCCCTGCAAGTTGGCATTTGCATTCCTATGATCACATGTTGCTTTGTTTGTTTGTATGTGAGGATACAACTGTAAGTCCCTGCAAGTTGGCATTTGTATTCCTAGGACCATACTGTGGAGGTTAGAGTAAGCCCAGACAGATTGGCATCTGACATCCATGTTTTGCTTTCTCTGTTTATGTGAGGTTGCAACTATAAGTCCCAGCAAGTTGGCATTTGCATACCTGTGATCATGTTGTTGCTCTTGTTCCTGTATGTGAGGATCCATTGTAAGTCCCTGTAATGTGGCATTGGATTTCCTAGGACCATATCTGTGGAGTTAACCTAAGTCCAGACAAATTGGCAGTTGACTTCCATGTTTCATCTTTGTTTTCTTTTGAGAAGATTAGTGTAAGTCCATTGAGTGGCATCTGATATCCGTTTTGTTTTAGGAGATTGGTATAAGACCATTGATTGGCATCCGATATCCGCTTTTCTTTTGCTTTGTTTGTTTATTATTATCCATTGCTATTCCAAAGGACACACTTGAATCATCTGCTATATGATTTCAAGAAGTGAACCTTCTAAGAAGTTTTACTTTCCATCCTCATCCATTCATCATTCATTATGTCCTAGACTTTTCACACTTTACTTTTCAAACTTGACATAAGTGTTGTGCAAACATCTTCATGTTTTCTAACTAAAAACCTGGACTCAAGTCCTTGACTTTTTTTCAAACTCATTTCATAATACTTCCTTTGAATCAATTCTAATCATACTTTGACCTCATTTTCATAATCACAATCAATTAACTTCACTCATTCACTTGTTTTGGCTTTGTCCATTAATCTTTTCATGCATTAGCCATAGGCTTCAATTATCATTGTGGTTGATGTAAATCTTGCCTATCCTTAGTGAGTCGACAGTAAGACTTCCGTACTGAAAACAGGGCTAACCCCTCTAGTACGTCGAAGCTATCCTCGCATGGTGGATGTTGTTTTTGGTCGAGTGTTCTCCCATTGATAATGAAAAGCCTCAGTGCTTGTGTTTAAAACTGAATCCACCAACCTTTTGGAAATCTTTTAGCCGAACTACGGCGTTTTGATCCTTACCTTTGATGGAAGGTACGTAGGCAGCGGGTTCATCCGTTCGAACACAAAAACACAAAAATAATAAACTTGTATATTCTTTTCTCATCATCCCAATCATGTTTGCACAATCTTTATGTCTTAACAAATAACAATTTAATACAACAAGTGTGAAAAGGGCTCCCTAGGAGTACCTAGGACGTAGTGGGTGCCTAACACCTTCCCATTGCGTAATTTACCCCTTACCCAGAATCTCTGATCTTTTTATTAGTTTTCTACGTGTAAAACTTCTTAGGCTTTTGTTCGCTTTTTAGCCAGTCCTTTGGATAAATAAAAGTGCGGTGGCGACTCGAAAATTTCAATGTATCTCTTAGCTTATGATTTAATCGATAGATCATATAGCGACGAATACACCGCTACATTCTCGAAAGTTTGTTGTTGATGATTGTTGGTATTGTTGTTGTTGTAGGTGTTTGTTCGTTGTTGTTGTTGTTGACATTGTTGTTCAACTGGTACTGATTGACTAGCTGAAAAAACGGGAATTACTGAAGATACTTGATGATGATGTTGAAGGGGTGGTTGGCTTCTTCTGCTCTGAGGCCTTCTCTGCCTCCCACTAGTTATTGCGTTGGCTTTATTGTCCTTTTTCTTACCAAAATTGTTGCCATATATTTTGTTGGATGCTACCTCCTCCTTTGACAACTGTCCTTCCTGAACACCTTCTTATAGCCTCATCCCCATGTTTACCATTTCGGTAAAATTACTAGGGGCACTGGCGATCATCTTCTCATAGTAAAATGAGCTCAGGGTCTTCAGAAAAATCTTGGTCATTTCCTTTTCTTCTAAAGGAGGGTTGATTTAAGAGTGAGTTCCCTCCATCTCTGAGAATACTCTTTAAACGTTTCCTTGTCCTTCTAAGACTATGATCTCAACTGATCTCGGTCGGGAGCCATATCAACATTGTACTTGTTCTGCTTGACAAATGCTTCTCCCAAGTCGTTGAAAGTGCAGATGCTCGCACTATCCAACCCCATATACCATCTTAGAGCGGCACCAGTCAGACTGTCTTGAAAATAATGGATCAAAAGCTGATCGTTATCTGTTTGGGTAGACATCTTGCGAGCATACATCACCAAATGACTGAGCGAACATGTGTTCCCTTTGTCTTTTTCAAAGTCAGGCACTTTGAACTTCACTGGAATCTTCACATTCGGCACCAGACATAATTCAACAACACTCTTCCCAAAAAGGTCCTTACCTCTCAATGTTTTCAACTTATTGCGCAGCTCAAGAAATTGATCTTTCATTTCGTCCATTTTCTCATAAACATCCGGGCCCTCAAATGGCTCAGAATGATAAATGGTGTCTTCCACACGAGGCAAGGTATGTGTAATATCCTAATTTTGACCCTAAGATCCCTCATGGCTCATATCATTGCACTTTGCATCTTGCCTCAAGGATCATAGCATCTTGGCTCCTTAACCCTAGGGTTGGGACTTGTGTGAGTTGGTTTGAGACCACCAAGCATGCTTGAATTGTATGCTATTGCTTTTCTCATTTTTATTTACTAACCAAAAGCACAAAAATATGTCATTAACTTTATTTGTTTTGAAGCTTGAGCAATCATATGATCCAAGGCTCCTAGGAGGCCCCTATACTCATTGATGTGGCCAGATGAAGTTGAAAGCAAGCATGACAATGGTTCCCAAATCTCTCAATCATCATATATGCCTCCCAAGTATCTCAATTTTCCAATTTGATCAAGATAAACCAAAGGGCTTGAGGATTGTTTCCCAAGGAAACCCTAAATCAACTGTGCATTGACTGTGCCTTGCTCATGAAGCAACCTCAACCCATGATCAAATATAATCAAGGGAAGTTATTTAATTCATCATTTTATGCATATATGAGCTTCTTTGAGTTTCTCAATCATTAATTCATTAAGATTTGAAGTTTGGACTTGAGAAGTCGATCAGTCAATTCATCTGACTATTTTGAAATCGATTGAGACCTAACTGTTGATGTGTTTGTTAAATGAAGATTACCCCAAGAGAAACAATGTTATTAAGAACCATATGAACAACTTTCATGTTCATCAAAAACTCATTTGAAACTTGTAAGATCATCATCCATTTCAAAACATTATAGGTCATTTTGATTGAAACCCTAATTTTGGGTCAACTTCCCAAGGACTTAAATAACTCATTTTTTATGACTTTGAGGTGGGACCAAGTGAATTAGAAAGTTTAAGATGTCTACTAAAATTGTTATGTTGGGCAAAATTTCATAATCCTAAAAGAAGTACATGTGATAATACAAAACATTATAGGTCACTTTGGACCAAAGCCATTGAAATGTGAAAAAGTCCAACTTGAAGTGCCCATAACTTTCTCATCAAAAATCAAAATTATGCAAAATTTAAGTCCAAATTGATTTTCTTGAAACGATCTACAACATTGATGTTGAAGGTTTTGTCATTTTAGGCTAGCATTATTGAAGTAGAAGGGCATGAAGTTGGTCCATTTTGGCAAAATTTCCATATACATGTTTTGAACCTTGAACTTAATGATCAGTTTTCAATATTTTCCCCACTCCAAATGGATTATTGTTCAACATAACATTTGTTCCTCATGTCAATACCTTTCCAACCATTATCCACATGGCTATGTTTCAATATGGAAAATGGTATTTTCGAAGAGGCGAAGTTTTGGTTCCAATTATGCATAACATGTTGAATCTTTGTGCACACTCCATTGCAATGAAATCTGCACGTCCAAACCTGATCCATGTGACTTCAGCTTTCATTTTACATTGCATTTGGGCCTCCCATGCGCCTGTACAGGCCCATGCATGGAGGACCCAACTTCACATGCACACGAATTTTTTCCTGCTTGCATCATGCCTTGCCTATAAATAGAGTGTTGCATTCTCTTCAAAAACCAACCTAAAGGCGCCTGAACTGCTGCACAAGTGAAATCCCAACCTCCATTAAAAGGAATTTTGAGTTTTCTTTTTCAATTTTCAAGTTCAATTTTCAACTTCATTGGTTGATCTTTGAACTTCAATTCCTGAACCTTGCTTCCTTGCCATCTCAAGATCAAACTGCATCAAAGAATTGGAGTAGATCAGGCATTGTAAAGCTGCACTTCAAAGGTTGTTGTTCAAACTGTTTTGATTCGAAACTCCTTGGATATTGATCATTTCTTGCATTGCTTGGTACCTCTGAAGTCCTCATGTGAGAGGCAATTGATTTGAGCTTTTAATTTCATGAATTGAGCAAGTTCAGTTTGAACACCACAAATTTCCATCTCAGATTTCTCTCTCTATAGAGATCTTGAGTGGAAACCAAGGGTACAAGGTTGATGTACATCACCCCAACTTTCTAAAGATATATAGATCGTGCATTTTGGTGAAGGTTTTGGAACCTGCAAATTTTGGCCGGAACTGTGAGTCTCCCCAGAGAAGGCGGTGGTTTCCACCACCGTCCCCACGTGGACGAGTTCCTAGCCCTTCGATCTGGACCCTGGGATCTAATCTTGGTCGTGTTTTGTTTTGACTTATTTTAATGCTTTGTGTGATGCTGTTGACTAGAGCCTACCATGCGCGCGCGTCTCCCAGCCTTGTGATCAACCACGTCAATTAATGAAGTGGGATCCAAGCGCTATGGATTTTTTGTCATTTTTTAATTTCCATTTTATTTTCTTTTATTTCATTTTTATTTCTAAAATTCATAACTTCTTCATTTTTAATCATAAAAACATGGGACCAATTGCAAAATTTTCCTTTTAAATTCTAGTTTCTAAAAATGATTTTTAATATTTTTTATGATTCCATTTAATATTTTTTGTGAATTTTATCGTTTCTGGTTATTTTTAATTCATTTAAAATACTTTCCAATATTCAAAAATGCCAAAAATATTTTCTTAACATCTTTGAATGATGATGAATCTATGAAAAATATTCTCATCAATTTCTTAATTGATTTGAGATTTATTTGAGATTTTAGTTCAATTATGTTATTTTTCTTCATTTTTTAATTGTTTAAAATTAGTTTCTGTTTTCAAAAAATGATGAATTTTTTTGTCAAACCTTGTTTGACCATGTTGAACATATAATGATCCAATTGGACTTTGCCAAGTTGATTTGAATTGGATTTGAAGTTTGACCTTTATTTGTTTATTTTAATTCAAGTATTATTTTAATTCCAAAAATACAAAAAATATTTTTATTATTTCTTGACCTCTAAGCTTCATCTCACTTCTGTTTACCATTGATTGAGGTTGATTCCATTCATATTTTGTCAATGTGTTTTGCTTATGTTATTTGAATTTCAATTATGTACATTCCATTTCCATCTTCTTCTTCTTCTTTTTTCTTTTTGACCAATGAGTTAAAGATTGATGGTTAGCCTTGACATATGAGGGGCTTAACCTTCCTTGATTCAAATCAAACTCATCTTGATCAACGATCAAGTGAATTGCTTTGCATTAAGGATAGGTTGCTTCTTGGTCAAGCAAAAAACCTAAATCAATACAAGGTCATTCTTCCTTTTCTTTTGGCATGGCAAGTTGTAGGAGCTTGGCTTACTAGTCATGGTCTCTAACTTGTGTTTGTTGCCTATAGTTTTATTGACCGGCCTCAGATAGGTGTGACTACTACATTAGTCCACTTACGATTGCTTAACATAGCGCTAAATTGCCTTATGCCACACTAACACTAACTACTAATGACTAGCTTTTAATTCAAGCATTTAATTCTTGCAATTTACTTTAATGAAATTTAACTTCTTGCTCATTAATTCATTTGTCTTTGCCCTTTGCTCACTTGAGCTCATGTTTATGTTTATGCAATTTGCCTTTTGCTCACTTTAGCACATTATTGTGTATACACTATTGCCTTGTGCTTGTTTTGTTTTTTGGTGTTTGTGAACCCAATGCAAATGGAGAAAAGACTTAGATTTAGGACCTTACCTATTCTAATGGAGTTTGAAGAGCAACTAGGCCTCATGCCTTTAGAATGCTAAAATTGTCAAAGAGCAACTAGGCCTCATGCCTTTAGAATGCTTAATCTTGAAGATGAAATGAAAGGACCCTAATTCTAAACTCACTCTTGTCCATTCTTTTATTGCATTGTGGAACTTTTTGATTTGTGTGTTCTTGTGTGCTAGGGATTCCAAACTTGAGCCAATTAGAAGAACCATTGTCACGGACATCCAAGATAAGAGATACAAAATCCAATTGGAAGATTCCTAGGAGCTTGATTGATATTTGCTTGATTGCCTGAGTTATTTGCTTATTGCTTGCTAAGTCCAAAGGAATGGAGCAACATGGATCATCTTTATGATCTCAAGAAGGGAACTCCAAGTGGTTTTATTTCTCTTCCCTCATCTTTGCATGTTTAGGACCTAGCCCTTCTCCTCTTGTCTCCATTCGAACCCAAGCCAAACTTTTGTGCAAACATTAACATTGTTTTAAAAATTAGAAACCTAGGCATTATGCCTTTGATTTTTCAAACTCTTTTCATAATACTTATTTTGAATTGAATCTTAAGTCAACTTTGACCTTATTTTGTGAATACTTTTCATTTGTAAATACAACTCACTCAATTGTTTTTATGGTTCCAATGACCATCTGTGTTAAAGCTTTTCACAAACATTAGCTATTAGGTTTGAGTTATCCTAGAGGTTGATATAATACTCACCTTTATCCTTAGTGATGGACTATAAGTCTTCCATGCTTATTATAGGGTTAACCCCTTACTAGCATGTTGAAGTTCTCCTCACATGGTGGATTTGTGGTTTTAGGTTGAGTTTTCTCCCTTTGATAACAAAAGACCTTAAGGCTTTTGACCAATCAATTCATCAACTTCTTTTGAGATTTTTACCCCGAACTTCGAGGTTTTGATCCTACCTTTTAAGATGGTATGTAGGCAATGGGTTTATCCATTCAAACACAAAATTGTAAATAACGTGTATATTCTTTTCTCATCTCCCCAATCATGTTTGCACAAATATTTTCACAAATACCAACCTACCTTACAACATTTGTAAAAAGGGCCCCCTTAGAGTACTAAGGATGTTTTGGGTGCTTAAAACCTTCACATTGCATAACCAACCCCCTTACCCAGATCTCTGACATTTTTATTAGTTTTTGATTTGATAAAACTTCTCGGTTTTTGTTCGCTTTCTAACCTTTCCTTTGGATAAATAGAAGTGCGGTGGCGACTCGAATTGCATGATTTACTTTTGATTTAGTCAATAAATCTAAAGGTAATGAATACCCCGCTACCGTATGCACTACAGGCGGTGGAACAAACATGGTTGGGCTAGATGCCGGCATGGAAGCAAATGTAGTTGCAAAACATTCAGGCATGAAGTTTGGCGGCATTCCCCACGGGAATCCAGCAGGCATAACAGGTGTGAAATGAGCGGCAATTGCGGGAACAGTAGAGGTAGGCACCTCTGAAATGGAAGTCCGTTGAGGAGGAGGAGTTGCAGGTGTTGAAGAAGACTGGCTTTGTGCGGCTAGAACTGACTCCATCATGGCAGTCAAGCGGGTGATCTCTACTTTCAGGTCTTTATTCTCTTGCTCAAGATGTTCCATGATTCTGGAGTGATTGGCGCGAGTATTGTACCGATGAGTCAGCTTGGCTGAAGCACAAAAGAAACACCAATGAGACATCTGGCGAAAGAGAAACCTGTGTATTCAAATGATGCATGAAATGAAATGCTTGATTGTTTTTATTTTCAAGGAACTTACTATTTTATTTGAAAATATATATACAACAGTAATTGCAACAATTTGATATGAACAAAAATTATCTTTCATTTATATAATTGGAAGGATTACACTGAGTATAATTTCATAAACCAAATAAAAAATACAAGAGAAAAGGAGACTAGTCATTCTAAGGATCCCTAACAACAACGTCAGAAGATCTGGCTGCAGGTGCGTACTTCCTTCGAATACATCGAATCTCAATCTCAAAAGAAGCCTTCTGATCAGTTTCCATTTATAATAAGTTTTCATTACTGATCCGACGCAAAACAGAGACATTTGATACATTGTGCAAGCATTTAAGGTACAATTCGAGTAGTTTTACTTCCGTTATGTTATTTCCGCATTTTTAATCTTTATTGTGTTTTACTTTGTTTATCTTGATTTTATACGTGGGATAGTTGTGTTTTTGTCAGAAAGATCAAGGTAGAAGAACTAGAGAACTCAGAACACGACAGTGCAAGAGTCTGGTATGCAAAAGAGCAGAAAATCCCGGTACAGAAGGCCTGACACGGCCACCCGTGTCACCTGACACGGGCTGTGTCAGGGCAAGGGAAGCAGAAGAAGAAAAACAGTAGCCTGACACGGGCCGTGTCAGGCAGAATTCCCAACCGTGTTAGGCGTGCCATGGGCGTGTCAGGAGAAGCAGTAGGCTGACACGCCCACCCGTGTCAGCCCAAGCCCAATATTTCCAATTTTCTCGGGCTTTTCATTTGGGCTTTGTGGAGACATCTTTGGACCTGTCCAACTGCTGCTGGGAACTTTCACTATAAAAAGAGGTCTTCTACCAAAGGAAAAATCATTTTGAAATACAGCAAACCATAGTATTGTGAAGCAATCAAGTATTACAGAGATCAAGGTATTTGGAGAGCTGAAGAGATTCATGAGCGGGAGCAATTGAATATCAAAGTCATCCAATTACTTGTAATGTGTAATTTTTATCTTGAATTTGTTTTAAACAATATGAGTAGCTAAACCCCCCAATGCTAGGGGGTGTCCCTGATTTAGAATTCTAATGAATTTGAGTTTACATTTGCAGTTATAATATTTTATTTACGGTAACCTTTTGATGTGTTTATTGCTTTCTCTTTCGGACCAATTGAGATTGATCTATGGTTATCACTTAGGCCGGGCCGCCAGTGATAAGGTTTTCATCAGGTTACTCTACAGTAGATATCACCTAGGACTAGGGATACCCTGTATGAACCAGAGCATTCTTGATATTATATAACTTAACTTCACCCTAATTGGCTATGGACATAGGAATTACGGTAGATTGATTAAAGGTTTTCTCACCAAGGACTTGGGAGAAAATACCCTTGAGAAATGGTAGTTATTGATATTTGTTAATGCAATAGTAACTCAGAGTTGTTACAGGGATAAATCATACACCTTCCCTGGCATTGTTCCTTTTTCCCTAGAAACCCTTATTTTCATATTTCTTTATTATTTTCTTTTTACACTCAAAAACCAAATTAATACTTTTTGTTTAATTGAATGATAATTTAAAATTAATACTAACGTGCAGTCCTTGAGATCGACATTCAGGGAATTTCCCCATTATTACTATAAAAGGCAAAATAGTACACTTGCTATTTTTCCGATCAAGTTTTTGGCGCCGTTGTCGGGGACTGCCAAAAATATAGAGTTTAATTTTATTTCAATTAAAATTTTGTTGCTCTGCAATAAAATTATTTTTCTATCATTTATATTTTACTAACTAGTGTTTGCGAGGAAAACCCTCAGCTGAAATTATTTTTAACGCAGAGATCGAGAGAACCCTTCACAGAAGACACAGAGAACAAAGAGTGGATTCTACAGAAGAAAGTACCTCGGATCAACCAGAAGTTAAGGTACCAATGGCTGAAGTTCCTCCAATTCCACCTCCGGAAAGACTCCTAGGTGACTATGGAGGTGCAAACGCACCGGGTGGTCGACTGACCATAGTTAACCAACCGGTGAATGTGACAAATTTTCAATTGCATCCTAGCACGATCAATCAATTGGAAAGAAAACCTTTCCCCGTAAAGGTTAATGAAGATGCTAACAAACACCTGCAGAGATTTCTGACCATGAGCACCACCTTGAAAATTGATGGTCACACTGATGAAGCAAAAAAATTAAGAATGTTCCCGTTCACGTTAGCTGAAGACGCAGAAGAATGGTTATATTCTCTCTCTGCCGGTAGTATCACTTCCTGGGAGGAGATGGAAACTGCATTCTTAAATGAGTATTTTCCAGCATCAGTATTCCTGAGAAAAAGGTATGAAATTCTGAATTTCAAATAGAAGGATGGTGAATCATTGGGAGACACTTACAAAAGATTCAAAAGGATCTTAGTCGCATGTCCCACTCATAATATGGATCAGACAGAACAAATGCAGATGTTCGCTAACGGGATGAAAATAAAGACAAAACAGTTGATTGATACAACACCCGGTGGCTCAACAAATTTCTCAACAACCACTGGTATCAAGAGGATTATTGAAGCAATAGCTGCCAACGAGCATCTAGAGCTATATGACAGATGTACTAGGAAGCCAGATGGGGTGATTGATCTAAAATTAGACTCAGTATACTTACAATCCAGGTTGGAAGAATCATCCAAACTTCTCCTGGAAAGATCAGAGAGGGAATGTTCCGCAACAAGGTACAGGGCAATATCAGACTCAGTATCAGCAACAGCAACAACAACAACAGGCACCTAAAAAGGCAGACTGGGAGATTTCCATTGAAAACCTGGCAGCTCAAAATAGGCAATTTGAAGAAGAGACTAGAAACAATCAGAAAAACACCACCGCCTCCCTAAAGAATCTCGAAGTTCAGTTGGGGCAGATAGCACAACAACTAACAAGTTCTCGAACACCAGGTTCCCTACCAAGTGAAACAATTCAAAATCCGAGAGGTCAGGAGAATGTAAATACTGTCACGACGATAGAGAAAAAGGCTGCTAAAAGGAAACAAATTATATCACCGAGCAAGCCGACTAAAGAAGAAACTACAAAAGGAACTAAACTGGTGATTAAGTTGCCCTACCCTCAGAGAATGACAAAGAAGGAACCTAGTGAGTCAGACTTGAAGAAATTCATGACAATGTTTAAAAGGATTGAGGGTCATATGGCCTTGTTTGAAGCACTTGAAAGGATGCCCATGTACAAGAAATTCGTGGAAGATATAATGGCTGAAAAGAAATCAACCACTGAAGAACAGGTATCCGATAAGGAACAATATAATGCAAACTCACTGGAGCAGAACATTCCTAACAAACAAAAGGATCCAGGAACTGTCACAGTACCATGCACAATCAAAGAAAGAACCTTCAAAAAGGTACTCATAGATTTTGGAGCTAGTGTGAATCTGATGCCATTATCGATCTATCACAGGCTGGGTATTAGAAATATCAGCGATATAAAGACCAATATGAAGTTTGCGGATCACTCAAGAAAAGATGCATATGGTATAGCTGAAAATGTGCTGGTAACAATAGCAGACTTGAATTTTCCAATCGATTTTGTAATCCTAAACATACCTGAAGACAATCAGGCACCCATCATTCTGGGTCGATCTTTCATGAAGACGAGTCGATGCAAGCTCGACATGGATGAGTGCACGTTAACCTTGAAAGTTCACAACAAGGAAATAACATTGAATGCTATTGAAGACCAGAAGCTGGAGGAAGATACATAATTTCAGTATAAGTAGGTTTAATTAGGACATTGAATACTATCAAAATCTCACCACTGCCAGTAGCCACCCTAAACAGAAAGATTCCTAACACCGAAAAGAAGGTTAAAAAGGAATCGTGGCACAAAGGAGTCCACACTGATAAAAGAGACAACGTCCGAGTTGTAGACAAGAGGTGCAACAAGGTTTTGAACCTGAAATACCCCCCATGATAAGGGAAATGAATCGTCGAGCCATGCAACGTTAAACGCTGCGCTTCGTAGGAGGCAACCCACGTTTTTTTTTATTTCTAAGTATTTATGTGTGTCTGTAGGTATACAAGAGTCCCACAAGGAGGAGCTAGAGGAACCAGTGGTTAAACTAACAAGGAAACCAAAAAATGGCCAAAAAGAATGCCTGACACGGCCACCTGTGTCACCTGACACGGGCCGAGTCAGGAGAGGGAAAATGTTTGAAGAAGGTTGGAAAACAGTGGCTTGACACGGCCACCCGTGTCAGCTGACACGGACCGTGTCAGGAGCACTGAAGAAAAATTGATTTGTGGTTTGGTAAAACAGTGGCCTGCACGGCCTGTGTCAGGATCACTGTAAAAGAAGTTAGAGGAAATGGTAAAACAAGAGCCTGACACAGCCACCCGTGTCAGCTCACACGGCCGTGTCAGGCGTGCGGATTTTTTGAATATTTTTTTGAAAATTTTAAATTTTCGTGGGGCGCACCCACTTAAACCACTCTTAACCATATTTTTTCCCTTATCACTCATCATTATCAGATTTTTACCATAATTATCATCATTCTCTCTCATACTTTTTCATCTTCTTCTCTCACTCTCTCACAAACATCATTAAAACTCACTCACCTCACCACACAAAACCCTACACGCAACCAAGTTCCACTCACATATAGCCCAAACACCCTTCACAAATCTTTCTCACCTCACCGTCCTGGTCGCAACCACGTTTTAGATTTTTCTATCTCAAAAGTTCGGAATTTTGCTATTTTTTTTGCAGGTCCAAAATGTCCTCGAACAGAATCCTTACCGGAAAGCAACAACGTGCAGAGATGGCGAAGTCCCGGAAGCGCCCGAGCCGAAATCCTAATCCCCACAATATTGTGTTTGATAACCCGGAGCAAGAGCGACGTTACCAAATTCACCGGAAGCGCAAGCTCACGCCGACCAGGTATATGTGTGAGAAGACTCTGACTGCTCTAGGGCTGAAAATTGAGGTAGACTGAATGTTCCATGTTTTGGGCATGCTCGAGTTTATGATTTTGGAGGCGCCGACCTACGAACACATTACTCTCGAGTTCCTCAGCACCTTGGAGTTCCAGTTGGAAAAGCGGTGGGTTAACATAACTAGGTATTATTTCGGCACCTTACGCTTCCGATTATTTAACAATTATCATGAATTGTCTGTTGAGGAGTTAGCTGCCATACTCCGACTCCCGCTGAACAGACCCGGAGCGGTCCCAGACGGGTTTTCTCCTAAGGATTTTTGGATCGCCATAACTGGGAGGACGGATTACTCCTCCAAAGGTGCGAAAGCCTCGGGCATTCAGAATCCCTCTTTCAGGTACGCCCAAAAAGGTTTAGCCTACACATTGTTCGGTAGAGGCGACATCACTGGAGTAGCTACTCAGAGAGAGATATTCTTCATGTACTCGATGGCTCAAACCAAGACCATCAATGTAGCTGGGGAGAGTCGGCCGAGCGAACTCCAGAGCCATTTCCGTGGGAGGTATGATCACCCAAATTACATTGCATTTCGGGTATCAGGCTATTTTACTCGATGACACGCCAATTGCAGGTAATACAAAAATTGACATGTCTACTATGATTTCCCAAGGTATGATTGCGGTTGCCCCTACCTATTATTCTGTCCTCATTCATAAACGGTTTATCATCGCTCTGCCAGATCCGGACAAAGTAGCTATTACTGATTGTGCGAATTGGCTGTATGTGAGCACCGATCCCGATGCAGATGAGGGCCACGACACTGACCATTTTTATGCAGGTGAGCAATTTGTAGATGATAAGGCAGAAGGAACGGCAATAGAAGAGGAAGATCCTCAAGCACCTCCTGAGCAGTTTGTTCCATAACCTCAGGAACCCACCCAACAGGCGGTGGGTTCCTCATCTTGGTCAACTAACCAATGGGGCTGGATACAGACCAAAATAGGTGACTTGAGGACTGAACAACAAAGGCAAGGCATCGAGCAAGCCCGTCAGGGAGCGATGTTGGATGAGATGAGCAGCATGATGCGACAGTTGATGTTGCATTTTCCGCAACCACCTCCTCAGTAGGACCATGTGAGTTCCCTCCTCCGCGCTTGTTCACAAACACTGTGGACAATGTTGAGTTCAAGTGTGGGGGAGATTTTAGGTTTTTATTTGTAATTTTTTTGTGTTATTTTTACTTTCCAAATTGCATTTGTCTGTTGAATGTATATTATGCTGCAAGTGTGTGTGTCAAGTGTGTGTTGACAGGTTGGAAAAGTAATGATCACAATTGAGAGTGGATGAAAGATCACACCACTCACCATGGCTTGTTGTGAAGGATCTCCCCAGAAAGTGACACTGCTGAAAGTAAAGATCGGGCGCAACGTATATAGCTTAACCGACACGAGTATCCTGCACACTCCGAAGTAAGAAAGCAATTGCACCAAATTAAGAAGCATTGTGGATCCTATCAAAGCTGAACCAAACCAAGTGAGTCAGAAAAGGCGAAACATATTAATCATCATGAGCGTCATTCAGGTTTGTCTTTATCACTCTGAATTTGCGTAGACTCTCTAGGACTGTCACTGCATGATACACACACTGAGGCACGTTGTTTGTAATTAACCCTGAGCCTTTCTAGCCATCCCGAATTATTATATCCCTCGTTAACCCCCTTTGAGCCTATATCCATTTTTTTTGTTTAAAACACCATGAATGTAACCATTGGCCAAAACACTTCCTCACCATGTTCAGAGTCATGAGAATACATCCCAACTGTGTTGAAAAGCTAAGTTTGGGGTAAAAACCCCAAAAGCTCTCAAAGCCCTAGAAAGTGCAAAACCAAAAGAAAAAGAAAAATTGATGAATCGAGAAAAAGAAAGAAAAATAAAAAAATCAAATACTCGATGATTCAAAAGAAAAAGCACGGAAAAGGGAAGTCGGTAGAAATTAAAAAAAAATAAGAAAAGAAAACCGAGGAAATAAAAGAAACAAACACAAAATGTAACATGGACTCTGAACCAAAAGCCCCTTGTTTTCCTTTTCTTTTTTTTTTGAATCCATACCCTAACCCAAGCCAAGCTACAACCCTAAAGACCTCAAAAGTGTGTGTGTTATGTATAGGTGATGAGAAAAGAGAGACTATTCAAACTTGTGAGTGATATTGCATACTTTGAATTATGAGCTTAAACAGTTAACCCCAAGAGAATTGGTGAGAATGTGAAATAAGCTGACAGGTGAAACGGTGCTTTAAAGTGAAAGTGTGAATGATGACTTACGAGGATGGGTAGGACTTGTGGAAGGAAAAGGGAAGACATTTGTGAATGATCTCAGCAGTGGTGGAAAGAATAAAGAATTCTGGGGAGTGATAGTGAAACATTACTTGTGACAAGCAATGAGCTATGTTTGGGGTTGTGATCAGTCACCATTTATAGTAAGTTTTCATTACTGATCCGATGCAAAACAGAGACATTTGATACAATGTGCAAGCATTTAAGGTACAATTCGAGTAGTTTTACTTCCGTTATGTTATTTACGCATTTTTAATCTTTATTATGTTTTACTTTGTTTATCTTGATTTTATGCGTGGGATAGATGTGTTTTTGTCAGACAGATCCAGGTAGAAGAACCGGAGAACTCAGAACACGATAGTGCGAGAGTCCGGTACGCAAAAGAGCAAAAAATCCCGGTACAAGAGACCTGACACGGCCACCTGTGTCACCTGACACAGGCTGTGTTAGGGAAAGGGAAGCAAAAGAAGAAAAACAGTAGCCTAACACGGCCACCCGTGTCAGCTGACACGGGCCATGTCAGGCAGAAATCCCAACCGTGTTAGGCGTCCCATGGGCGTGTCAGGAGAAGAACTAGGCTGACACGGGCCGTGTCAGCCCAAGCCAATATTTCTAATTTTCTCGGGCTTTTCATTCTTCGGGCTTTGTGGAGACATCTTTGGACCTGTCCAACTGCTGTTGGGAACTTTCACTATAAAAAGAGGTCTTCTACCAAAGGAAAAATCATCTTGGAATACAGCAAACCATAGTATTGTGAAGCAATCAAGTATTACAGAGATCAAGGCATTTGGAGAGCTGAAGAGATTCATGAGCGGGAGCAATTGAATATCAAAGTCATCCAATTACTTGTAATGTGTAATTTTTATCTTGAATTTGTTTTAAACAATGTGAGTAGCTAAATCCCCCAATGCTAGAGGGGTGTCCCTGATTGAGAATTGTAATGAATTTGAGTTTACATTTGTAGTTATAATATTTTATTTACGGTAACCTTTTGATGTGTTTATTGCTTTCTCTTTCGGACCAATTGAGATTGATCTATGGTTATCACTTAGGTTGGACCGCGAGTGATAAGGTTTTCATCAGGTTACTCTGTAGTAGATATCACCTAGGACTAGGGATACCCTGTATGAACCAGAGCATTCTTGATATTATATAGCTTAACTTCACCCTAATTGGCATGGACATAGGAATTAGGGTAGATTGATTAAAGGTTTTCTCACCAAGGACTTGGGAGAAAATACCCTTGAGAACTGGTAGTAATTGATAGTTGTTAATGCAATAGTAACTCAGAGTTGTTACAGGGATAAATCATAAACCTTCCCTGGCATTGTTCCTTTTTCTCTATAAACCCTTATTTTCATATTTCTTTATTATTTTCTTTTTACACTCAAAAACAGAATTAATACTTTTTGTTTAATTGAATGATAATTTAAACTCAATACTAACGTGCAATCCTTGAGATCGACATTCGGAGAATTTTCCCATTATTACTATAAAAGGCAAAATAGTACACTTGCTATTTTTCCGATCACCTTCATCTGAGTCTTCTCTAGGACAAGTTGATCAACAATCTTCTTCCAAGCAACGGAAGGCTGAGGCATGCTAGAGGAAGATGAAACCTCCGGCTCTCTCTGTCTCTTTGTCACTCGGTCTTCAAGTAGCTCAATGAGTGCATCCTTGTCCTTAGACTCAAGCTGCAACTCCTCATGCTTTTGGCTCAAAGCATGGAAACACTCTTCCCACATATCCTTCTCTTTCTTCATCTTGGCGAGCGCGTCTTCCAACTCCTCTACATATTGGTTAGGATAAGTTAATGGCTCAACCACAACCATAGACATAGGTCTCTCACAAGGATAAGGCATCTTCAACTCCAAAGCTCTCTTCTTCATCCAAGTAGTGTAAGCTTCCAAAGCTACACAATTGCACAGACCAAGCTCGGATCTTCCTTTCCTATGCACATTATGCCAAGCATGCACAATATTCTGCTTCAAATGTTGGGGATCTTTACCCTCTTGATAGAAAAGACCTTTTAACAACATGTTATTAGGTTTGTCTCTCAAGGGGAACCCAAGTTAACGACGAGCCAAAGCAGGGTTGTAGTTAATTCCTCCTTGTGTACCAATGAGAGGCACATTAGAGAATTCACCACAACTATCAATAATCTCCAAGCTACTCAATGAATAATCATACCAAACTATATCATCATTAGTGAGAGACATAAGTCTCTAAGACCACCATAGACATTGTTTGTTCTCCACAAAAGCAGGCATCTGAGGCAAGTGTAAAATAAACCACTTGTACAAAAGAGGAATGCAACAGACAATCGTTCCACCACCCTTAGAATTCCTTAGATGCAGAGAGAAATACATATCACCCAACAAAGTAGGCACAAGATTCCCAATCAAGAAAATTCTAATGGCGTTAACATCAACAAAACCGTCAATGTTAGGGAACAAAGCTAATCCATAGATGAGCAACACAGAGATAACTTCAAAAGCGTCCACACTACCGGCCTGAGCAAAGGCAATAACTTCCTTGATGAGGAAATCAGATGGCAACCCAAACAATCCTCCTTTTTTCACCAAATGAGCCTCTGTCTTAGACTTCTTCAAGTAAAGAGCTTCATCAATAAGATGAGATCTGGGAATCTCTTCCAATCCACTAAATGGCACTTTGTTAGAAACAGGTATTCCCAGGAAATGGGCATACTCCTCCAACGTAGGCACAAGCTTATAATCAGAAAAAGTGAAGCAATGGTAGAGAGGATCACAGAACTGCACCAATACACTCAAAAGTCCCTCAACCACATCAGCAGACAAGATAGATAGAAGTTTCCCATGAAGTTGCTTGAAGTCCAAGGGATCTAATACAAAAGATGCTAGCTTTCTTAACTCTATCAAGTCGGGACATCTGAAACCGCACCTCTTAGTGTTCCTTCGTCCATAATCCATGGTCTAAAAATATTTGCAAATAACACCTCAGTTCCTTGAAATTTTTGTGTGATGAATGTTATCATGCGCATGAATGCATGAATGCAACAATCACAAATAAGGGATCACACACAAGGCAAATAAGCAAAGGTCAAGGGATGAATCAAGTCATTGTCAAGATCAATCATCCATTTTGGTGGATTATGGTTTTCACCTTATCAACACCCAAGTTCCATTGATATTGACAAGACTTGATTGGATCAACCAAGAATCAATGGTTTGTTGTAAGTCACGGGCATGGAGTCTGGGTAAGAACCATCCCAAAGGAGTGAACTAAGGATAAAACCTGTAGATCATGTTCTAAAAAGTTCCCAGAGTCTTAATTCCATATATTAGATATTACAGGTTAAGATGACTGACTCATCGACCCATATTATTCTCAAGAGAAACTCGTCTGAGTGTAGTATCATGTAACAACCATTATCAAGTCATCAGTTGAACAGTCTCCGCACTACGTCCTAAATAGGCCAAGAAGGGTTAAATGTTCTACGGTCCTCAGCTTCTCGGACCCCAAATTAGAGATAGTAATGCTTAACCACAAATACTTGTGTGACATTTCCAAATCCAAAAGGGTCTCCACTGAGTAGATGGATCACAAGCCAACTTGTTAAGGACTACTCCACACAAGTCGAACATGACTATACCATCCTCCTATCTTAATTGCACTCAAGTTCGGGTTAGAACATATCTCACCACTCAGAGATCACCAAGCACAACAAGCAGATTATATCACACAAACAAACATACATACATCAAACATACAATTATATACATACAAAAAACGAGGCTAAACCCACTGGAGACTACTCCCCAGTAGAGTCACCACTTAATTTCTATAGCGGTAAATTCATGATCATCAAGCTATGGATAAGCTAGACATCAAATAAACAAGAGTCGCCACCGCGCTTTTATTGTTTCCAAGGGAAAGGGGAAAAGTACGAACAAAACCCAAAGATAAGAAGTTTTCAAATCAAAACTAATAAAATGCCAGAGATTACAGGTAAGGGGATTGGTTACACAGAGGGAAGGTGTTAGCACCCAAAGTGTCCTAGGTACTCCTAGGGAGCCCTTTCTTGTGTGCATGTGTATTTTGTACAAATGATGTTAGCAAACAAATAGAATGGGGGTAAGAGAAAATAATTCATTAATTATATTTTTGTGTTTGACAGGACCTTCGAACTTGTGCCTACGTACCAACATAAAAATGAGGGATCAAAACCTCGTAGTTCGTGATACAAATTTCAAAGTGGATGCATTACTTTTAACAAAAAATAGGTTTGAAAGGCACAAAGGCCTAGAAAATGGTTTGAATGAGTTAGTTCTATTTGGCCTTTTTTGAAAATTTTAAGTCAAGTATAGTTAAGTTTATTTACATGTTTATTTCAGAAAAGAAATTTTAAAAATGCAATGGCATAAGGCCAAAGTTTCTAGTATGCAAATGGTCAAAGTTAAAAAAAACAGTACAAATAAAGAAGTTTTAAAAGGAGGGAGAGAATTTTGAAATTTAAGAGATGGGGAGGAGGTGAAGAGACTAATCCTAAGCATAAATTTAAAAGTTAAGAGTTGAAAAGATCTAACCAATGGGCTGCAATCCAATAGACAAGAATGTCATATAGAAACCAATTTGGACTTTAGAATCAAGCAAAAAATAATGCACAATATATCAACTTGAAGAGCAAATCATCAAATAAAGATAGCCACATCCAAGCTTAGCATCTCCATGATCTTCTTCAAATTTGCCCATGTAGCAGATGAATTCCACAATGCCATAAGTCACAGGTTCAAAGTAACAGCTTCACAATGATCATGTTGCAGATGAACTCAAATGGATCTTCAATGATGTATCGGATGAAGTTTCAGATTACAAGCACTTGGTTACATGAAAGTTTGCATTGGAAAAGTCCTTTGCATAAGGAGTGTTGCCTAAACTCTAAGTCCAATTGTCTCAAATCATGCCAATCATATCAATTCCCCACATGGAGAAGGGCCATGGGAAGGAAATGATGTTCAACAGTGTCGGAGGAACATGAATCTTATCCGCATATATTTGACACTTGTGGCATTTCTTCATAAACTTGCAACAGTTAGATTCCATTGTCAGCCAATAGTAACCTACTCACAACATCTTCTTTTCCATTTCATGTCCATTGGAATGAGTACCAAAGGAACCCTCATGGACTTCAGTCATCAACAGGTCTGCTTCGTGTCTATCCACGCATCTGAGCAAAACCATATCGAAGTTTCTCTTGTACAATACATCACCATTCAGGTAGAAATTTTTGGCTAATCTCCTCAAAGTCTTCTTATCTTTCAAAGATTCCCCAGACGGGTAAATCTGACTTTGGAGGAAACACTTGATATCATAATACCACGGCTTCTCGTCTTTGATCTCTTCAACAACAAACACATGAGTTGGCTTATCAAGACGCATCACAGTCAAATTGGGAACCTCATTCTAGTACTTCACTTCAATCATTGACGCCAATGTTGTAAGAGCACGGCCATCCAGTTTTCATCTCGAGGGATATGATGAAACTCAACCTTGGTAAAGAAAGTTGAAATCCTCCTCGCATAGTCTCTATATGGTATCAAACCGGGTTGATTCGTCTCCCATTCACCTTGGATCTGATTCACAATGAAAGTTGAATCTCCAAAGACATCTAAATGCTTGATTCGGAGATTAATGGCCTCTTCGAGCCCCATAATCCAAGCTTCATATTTTGCCATGTTATTTGTACACTTGAAAGTCAATATAGCTGTAAATGGAAAATTTGTGCCTTGAGGAGTAATAATCACTGCCCCAATGCCATTACCATACTGATTAACAGCTCCATCAATACCATGCCCCAACGGGAACCAGGTTCTGGCCCCTCTTCAAGCAATGGTTCATCACAATCTTTCATTTTCAAGTATAAGATCTCTTCATCAGGAAAGTCATATTGTACTGACTGGTAATCTTCAATCCGTTGGTGAGCTAAATGGTCAGCCAAGACACTACCTTTGATCGCTTTCTGAGATTGGTATTCAATATCATACTCTGATAACAACATCTGCCAGCAGGAAAACCTCCCAGTTAAAGCAGGATTCTCAAATATATACTTGATTGGATCCATTTTGGATATCAACCAAGTGGTATGATTCAACATGTACTGACGCAGACGCTTAGCAGCCCAAGCCAATGCACAACAAGTTTTCTCAAGCATAGAATTCCGAGTCTCACAATCGGTGAACTTCTTACTGAGGTAGTATATTGCAAATTCTTTCTTTCCAGTCTCATCTTGCTGTCCAAGAACACAACCCATACTATCTTCGAGCACAGTCAAATATTGATCAATGGTCTTCCTTCAACAGGTGGAGACAAAATCGGGGGTTCAAGCAGATATTCTTTGATACTATCAAAGGCTTTCTGGCAGTCTTCGGTCTAATCACAAGACTGATCTTTCCGAAGAAGCTTGAATATAGGCGCACATGTGGCAGTCATGTGTGAAATGAATCTTGAGATATATTTCAAGTGGCCGAGAAAACCTCCGACTTGCTTCTCAATTTTGGGTGCAGGCATCTCTTGTATTGCTTTGACCTTGGCCGAATCAACTTTAATACTCTTCTCGATGACGATAAAGCCCAACAACTTACCAGAACGAACACCAAAAGTACATTTATTGGGATTCAAGCGGAGTTTATACTTTCTCAAACGCTGGAAAAACTTCAACGAATGCTTAACATGTTCCTCTTCATCAATTTATTTAGTAATCATATCATCAACATAGACTTCGATCTCTTTATGCATCATATCATGAAAAAGAGTAGTCATAGCTCTTTGGTAAGTTGCACCATCATTCTTTAAACCGAAAGGCATCACTCTATAACAGAATATTTCCCAAGGTGTAATGAATATGGTCTTCTCCATATATTCGGGTGCCATCTTGATCTGATTATATCGGGAAAATTCTTCCATAAACGAAAAGACTTTGAATTTAGCAGTATTGTCTACCAACATATCCATGTGTGACAGAGGGAAATCATCTTTTATACTGGCTTTATTCAAATCTCTATAATCAACGCATATGCCGACTTTTCCATCTTTCTTCGGAACAAGCACAATATAGGCCACCCATTGCAGATACTCGGCGGTCACAAGGAAACCATCATCAATATGCTTCTGCACTTCTTCTTTAATCTTTACTGCCATATCAGGATGAGTTCTTATCAACTTCTGCTTGATTGGCGGACACTCTGGCTTCAACGGAAATCTATGCTCCACAATCCCAGAATCCAAACCAGACATGTCTTGATAAGACATAGCAAACACATCTGAATACTCTCAGAGAAGATCAATTAGCCCCTTCTTAACATCTGGACACAGTCGCGACCCAATCTTGACTTCCTTCACATCATCTTCGGAACCCAAGTTGACTAACTCAATCTGCTCTTCGAATGGCTGAATGACTTTTACTTCATGCTCAAGAAGACGAGACAATTCATCACTCACTTCTTCATCACTTTCCTCCTCAGCCTCAAACACAGGGAATTCAAAATTTGGAGAAGGAGAAGGATCATTGTATTCAATGGGGTTAGAAACCAACTTGCATAATGATTTGATATTTTTATTTTAGAGAAGTGATTTGTGACCAAATATTATGCGGAGGTACAAATTTATTTATTTATGTTTTTTGTGATTACCATTTTCAGAATAAAGCAAAAAGTAAAAATAAAACATCATAGATGTGGATGAATTGAATTGAATTTTATTGATGATCAAAGTTGAAAATCCCAACAATATTCACTTCTCCCTTAGGCATAGGAGAAGGATTTTTTAAAAACAAATAAAAGTAATTACTTAGATTGATGCATAATAATAGGAATATCAACAGCAGTCCAATTGTCGCAAGCCTTTCCATGTGTTACAAATATGGTGCAGTCTTCCTCTTCGTCATCCTCTAGCACAACATCTAAGTGTTGTTCATTGCCATGAATGAACCGTTTGCTATGGAAGCTGAGTTGCACATCCTTTGATCTAGCAACCGACGATCCTTGCTGAAAACCCAAACTGGTTCTGCTTTTGTTATCGGAGACCTCTACCACTCGCCCCCACTGATTAACAATTCCTTCTTCAACAATCTTCCTTGCATCTTTTAATGAGGACATAGGTGCCCCAACTCTCTTTTCAACAGCAATAAACAAGGCTTGGAAAGGAGTTCCAACCTCATCCTCAGCTTCAACATAAGAGAAAGATGACAGGTGGCTAACCAACAGCGCCTTTTCCCCGCCAACAATGACTAATTTCCCATTCTTGACAAATTTGAGTTTCTGATGCAACATGGACGTAACAACTCCTGCCTCGTGGATCCATGGCCTTCCCAGCAGACAACTGTTGGTCGGGTGGATATCCATTACTTGGAAAGTAATTTGGAAATCACTCGGGCCTATCTTCACTGGAAGGTCCACTTCACCTATCACATTTTTGCGTGAACCGTCAAAAGCTTTGACGATTACGCCAATATACCTCATGGGCGCTCCTTGATATGACAACTTTGATAATGTTGACTTCGGCAGCATATTCAATGAAGATCCGGTGTTAACAAGCACATTGGACAAGGAGTCATCTTTGCAATTCATGGAGATATACAAAGCCAAGTTATGATTCCTACCCTCCTCGTGGAGTTCTTCATCACAGAAACTTAGATTGTTGCAAGAAGTGATGTTAGCCATAATATGATCAAACTGATCCACCGTAATATCATGTTCCACAAACGCTTGCTCTAGAACTCTTTGCAATGCTTCTCTATGCACTTCTGAATTCATAAGCAGAGACAGTACTGAAATTTTTAAGGGGGTTTGGAGCAGCTGCTCCATGATATTAAACTCACTTTTCTTTATTAACCGAAGTACCTCATCATCATCACTAGTCCTCAAATTGCTGGATTCACCAGACTGGCACTTTGATGCACTAATAGGATCTGCTGCAGGCACTTCCACTTTCTTACCAACTGATCAACCTTCTACTTCCTTTGGGAACACCGGCCCAAACACGCAACCACTGCGGGTCACCTTAGTAATATCAACAATGCTCATGACATAATTGGTTGTAGGTAATGGAACCTCTTGACCATTCTTCACCATAGTTGTATTATACTGATAAGGAACAACCCTATCGGATGCGTACGGGACTGGACCTGCCAACCGTATGACCAACGGTGATACCGATCTTTGGCTGATGTTGTTACTATTACTGCTATCATATTAAATTACCACCCTCTCGGGATTCTTAAACACAGGAACAATCACATTCACATCGTCATCTACATGACGGGATTGTACAATCTAGATCATACCCTCATACATCAACCACTGGATATCCTTTTTCACAATCTCACAACCTCTTTGGTTAACACTGCAGATAGCATAACCATCATGGTCATGCTCACAATCGCTCACCACACAAATGTCCTTATGCATCGTCACCAAGGACCTTCGAATAAAACGGACATCAAACACTTTGAATTCCCAAGGACAACCATCTACAATGTTGACAGATGAACTTCCATGAGCGGGCAGTGGGTTAGCTTTCACGTTGGATGCGCTGTCCTCAAAAGACACCATTCCACTTAATTTCTTGTGTGCATATGTATTTTGTACAAATGATGTTAGCAAATAAATAGAAAGGATAAATTCACGAGAAGAGTAGCCACTTAATTTCTATAGCGGTAAATTCATGATCATCAAGCTATGGATAAGCTAGACATAAAATAAAGAAGAGTCGCCGCCGCGCTTTTATTGTTTCCAAGGGAAAAGGGAAAAGTACGAACAAAACCCAAAGATAAGAAGTTTTCAAATCAAAACTAATAAAATGCCAGAGATTAGAGGTAAGGGGGTTGGTTACATAGAGGGAATGTGTTAGCACCCAAAGTGTCCTAGGTAATCCTAGGGAGCCCTTTCTTGTGTGCATGTGTATTTTGTACAAATGATGTTAGCAAACAAATAGAATGGGGGTAAGAGAAAATAATTCATTAATTATATTTTTGTGTTTGACAAGACCTTCAGACTTGTGCCTATGTACCAACATAAAAATGAGGGATCAAAACCTCGTAATTCGTGATACAAATTTCAAAGTGGATGCATTACTTTTAACAAAAATTAGGTTTGAAAGGCACAAAGGCCTAGAAAATGGTTTGAATGAGTTAGTTCCTTTTGGCCTTTTTTGAAAATTTGAAGTCAAGTATAGTTAAGTTTATTAACATGTTTATTTAAGAAAAGAAATTTTAAAAATGCAATGGCATAAGGCCAAAATTTCTAGTTCGCAAAATGGTCTAAGTTAAAAAAAACAAGTACAAACAAAGAATGTTTAAAAGGAGGCAGATACTTTTGAAATTTAAGAGATGGGGAGGAGATGAAGAGACTAATCCTAAGCATAAATTTAAAAGTTAAGAGTTGAAAAGATCTGACCAATGGGTTGCAATCCAATAGACAAGAATGTCATATAGAAACCCAAATTTCCCTTGGACATTAGAATCAAGCAACAAACAATGCACAATATATCAACTTGAAGAACAAGGCATCAAATAAAGATAGCCACATCTAAGCTTAGTAACTCCATGATCTTCTTCAAATTTGCCCATGTAGCAGATGAATTCCACAATGCCATAAGTCACAGGTTCAAAGTAACAGCTTCACAATGATCATGTTGCAGATGAACTCAAATGGATTTTCAATGATGTATCAGATGAAGTTTCAGATTACAAGCACTTGGTTACATGAAAGATGGCATTGGCCAAGTCCTTTGCATAGGGAGTGTTGCCTAAATTCTAAGTCCAATTGTCTCAAATCAACCAACAGTCCACACAAGATGTTTTTTAGGGTTTTTGTTCTTATTATGTACATTAATGGCCAAAGACCACACAAACAAACACAATATATACAAGAAAAAATATATGTCAAAATATGGTCCAAATGGACAAAGTCAAAATGACATTAACATAAACAATTAGAATGGTATGAACAATGGCAAATGGATAAGGCTTAAAAATAAAGTGCATTAAAGTAAACAACTTGAAATTAAATGTTAGTTATTAATGAGTTAGGAGTTAGTATTAGTTTTGCTTTTTATTTTAAGTTATTCTTTGGAGAACACTCAACCAACTTATCACAAGCATAAATCCTTGAACCAAGACATCTTCCAAAGGAAGAAAAAAAGGCCAAGTTTCCATACAATACCATGAAAGAGGGGAGACTTACAATCTCACTAACTAGAATAATATGCCTTCGGTGTCAAAATTTTAGCACTATGTTAAGCAATCGTAATTGGACTTATGTAGAAGTCACAACTATTTGAGGTCGGACAATAGAATTTTGGTGTTAATGCATGTTAGAGACATAGTATAATGGACTATGCTCATGAAACATACCACACACAAAAAGAATATGCAAAAGTGGTGGCCTAATCTCATCCATACTTATGTTGATTTTGCAATCAACTAGCCTTAGGATATGGAGATATCATAGGTCCATAATATGAATGCATAAAGAAGAGGAATGAGATGAAGAGGGAGGCGAATGGATCAAAACTCAAATTGGACAAAGGAGGACTTTTACCAAATTAAGATCATTCATTCATTTTGGGAGATGGAATGTACATTCCATCAATCCCCTAAATCCAATGATCTAAACTTAACAAAGTCAAATCAACCTTGACCAAGGCCCAACAACACAAGTCAAACTCATACCAATAATCAAAATGGCTCAACACAATTATCTGGCATTTATTCAATTTAAAAATACTAAAAATGATGCATTAAATTAAATGTGGTTTGTCAAATTCCTAAAATCTCATCAAAACACCAAATAAATGGCCATGAGATTTATCATAGGTCAAACAAGGTCAAAGGACCTTGAAGAAAAAATTTCAGAATTTTTGGAAACTCAAAAGTATTTTTAAACAATTAAAAATAATCACAAAATCAATTAAATCATGAAAAATATTAATAATGATCCAAAAAATGATTTTAATTCAGAATATGGAAGAGGATTTTATTTTTAAAAAATTGGTGAAACTCTCATATTTTTTGAATCAATATTAAAATTAATATGAATTAATGAAAATCAAAGGAATATAATGAAAATTAAAAAATACAAAAAAAGGAGGACATGATCTGAAAGAAAAAATGGCGTAGAGCACGAATCTGACCTCAATTTTAACTAACACCACATATATAGAAAGATATGAGGGGTTGAATTTTGAGGTGTGTCAACTGAGTTGCTTCGATTTGGCCTCAAAGCAACTCAATCTTCTTGCCTACATTGGCAGGACTTCAGACAACCAACGATCCAAGAGAATTGATGAGAATTGAGTGAGAATCAAAGAGAAGAATTTTTTTGGAAAACACCTTCAATGTTGTGCAGAGCTTGCTCTTCCTTGCTTCAATTCTTGTTTGATCTTGCTCCAATGACTTGCAAAAGTGGATTAGGAATGGAAAGAAGCTTTGGATCCTGGAGTTTTTGAATCTCCAAACAGTGAGATTCAAACTCAATTTTCAAGTGAAAATTATCAGGTTTTCCTTTGAATTGTGAGGGTTTGAAGAAAGGGGGCAAAGCTGGCGTGCAAGGATCCTTTCAAATGAGCTCAGAGGGCTTGTATTTATAGAAATTGGGAATGTTATTTACACACTTCAAGTTTCTTCCAAATTTGGCAATGTCATGCACATGCTTTCATGGGCGTGTACAGGCCCGTGAAGCAATCCAATTAGGTCCAAATGCATCTTAAATGAGGTTGAAGTGAAGCTTGAATGGCAAGGCAATGTGAAATGGTCATTTTCACTTTTTATTTTTCCACTTGATGCAGGCCTGTTAAAACCATGCGCATCCCTAGCAAACCTTGTCCAAAATGAATGAAATAGGACTCTTTGGAAAGCATAGATCAAGAGGAAGAACTCTTATGTTGAACACTTTTCCATTTGGAACTTGGTTCAAGGTGAAGTTTGAGGTGGAACTTTGGGAATTTCAACATGTTGAAATATTTTCTAAGTGTCAAGCCATATACCTCAATGTTCCACCTTACTAAACTTTTTATGTGAGCTCCAAATGAGAAAAGTGTTTTCATAAAAGTTGTAGATATTTCAAACACCTTCAAAATTGTCACAAATTTTACATCATTTGGATTTATAATGAGAGAGTTATGCATTTTTGAAGTTGAGGAAAATCACTTGTTCAATGGTATTGGTCAAAAATGACCTATAATGTATCCTCATATCACATGCTCATAAAAGTTTATTTAGATTTCACTCCAAACACAAAAGTTGAATTAGACATCTTGAATTTTATTGTGCAACTTGGAAATCTTTCATATCATAAAAATTGAGCAAGTTATGGCCTTGGGATGTTGACTTTTAAATTAGGGTTTCGACAAAATGACCTATAATGTTTCAACATAGAAAATGACTTTACAAGCAAACTTAGCTCTAGAATTAAACATGAAAGTTATTTGTAATGTCATTTAAAGTAACCTTTCTCTTGGAATAATTTTCATATAGTGAAAATTGTAGGAGATAGGGTCTAGGGAGACCCAGTTTTGATCAGATGAATTTATCTAGCCAACCACCATCAACCAACTTGCTAACTTGCAATTCTCTTGACTTTTTAGGCTCATGGGAGATCACATATGCATAATATGATGAAATTTAGAGTGTCCCTTGAGAAATTTGATCAATTGATGAGGACGCTTGTTGAAGAAGTTACTCAGGATACCTAGACAAACTAGGGTTTCCAAGGCAAATCCACTCCAAACTCTTGAAGAAAACTTGATCAAAATAACATGTAAAGATCATGGGGACTCATATATGATACTTACAGGAATTATGGATCATTCCTTGGTTGTGATCTTAGCAATGAGGATCTTAAACCTTAGATGTGAACTTGATAGATCAATGGGGACCATGCCCTACCTACAAAAGAGTTAGCCAAATACAAAGACATATTTTTGGTATTTTGGTTAGTAAAATGATAAACATACAAGTATGATACAATCACATAGTGCTTGGTGATCTCTCCCAAAACAAACCCAATGAAAGAGGGGTAAGGAGGATGCCAAGGTATGATCCCAATGCTAATGCATATGATGAGATTGCATGAGGGATCTTAGGGTCAAAATTGGGGTCTTACAGCTGCCCCTATTTAAGGAAATTCTAACTGAGGAGGTGAAGGTTAAAATCTTCATATCAATTGATACGAGTCGTGACTGTATATAAAATATAGTCTATCAGATACTTGACTGCAAGTGCACAATCTAGTCGTTTAGTTTTAAAAGATATTGAACCCACAAGGACCGATGGTCAAACTAATGCTATCGATGTTACTATGTTTAGCTAAGGCTGTGACTTTTAGAGGTTCGGTTCAACAAAAATTAAATCTAAAGAAAATTAAGTTTTTAAGAAAATATTAACAAAGGGATATCAGTATGCAACGCATTAAATGTTAGGGATTCGATAAGTCACTGGTGTATATTTTAATTACCAAATACCTTTCAGTAGAAAATACTCATTTAAAAGGCTTTATCTCACACTCTCATGATTGTTGACTCGGACTATACTTTTAAGTAAGAATGTACGCTCTCACTGTCCCATTTGAAGTTAAAAGTGTAGGTGTTTAATTGGCTGCAGTATATGGTAAAACACTAGCTGGATTCTAATGTCTTGACTGATGTCATGACATGGTGTGTATGTGTGACTGCAATTGTAGGTTAGAATATATAACTGTACTCTGATGTCTTGACTAATGTCATGACACACTTGAGTAGTTACTGCAGGATTAGCTAATACAAGATTTATTGAATGTCAAACTGGATACTGTGACATTCATCCCTGTCAGCAGATACTGAGGAATAGAACAGTTGGTGTTCTGTTAGAGCTCAGTATTCATTTGCAGTCTGGTTATCAAGGAAGAACCAGACCTGGCATAAGGCCTACTGTATGAATGTCAAACTGGATGTTATGACATTCATCATGGACAATATATACTGAATAATAGACAGAGTGGTGTTCTGCTACACTTCAGTATGTTTCTTAGTTTGTTCTTCAAGAGGTTAACAGAACTAACTTAAGGCCAAATGTGTAAATGTCAAATTGGATACTTTGACATTTATTAATATAAGCTGTTACTGTAGTATGGTCATTTTGGTCATGTACAGGTCAGCAAAATTGTACAGTCTATTTTCTGGAAAAACAGACTCAACATATGATCCTTGATGTCTAGCTGAATGTCGTGACATTCATTCCTGACAGCATATGCTATATTGTAGGTTGTTCAGTTTTCTGTTTCAGCTTTTTCTTAGGCTATTCTTCAGGAAGTCAACAGCTTAGAGAAAAACCAGGAAATCAACAACCAAGCTACATTTAATGAACCTAACAAATAGCCTATTTGTTAATAACCTAGATATTGAATTTATGGGAACTCACGTGACCTTAAATTCAGGAGAATACAAGTGCAAAAGCCCAGGTACTGCAATATAAAAGGAAGTCATTCCTTCATTCAGTTTTGTGGATTTTGAGGCGTGAAGATTAAGTGTGTCCATCATACTTCACTGCTGTATTTTTGTGAGTCTTGTATTAGACATATCTTGTAAGCCAAGCCTTTATCACGTTGATGATTGCTTTGGCATAGGGTGTTCATTGAGTTGTAAGTGTTGTGTTGCTCAAAGCTTTTAAGCGTGAGTGCTGTGTATCTTGATTAAAGCTGTTAAGCACAATCAAGAGTTGTTTGAAGTGTGACTTCAACGTTGTCTTTAATATTGATTAAAGGTAGTAATCACTGAGGTGATTGAGGGGGAGTGAGTAGGAACTCTGATCTTAGAGTAAGATTGAAATTGCATTGGGTAGGGATTAAGTGACAAGTTGTAAACGGGTGAGTTTAGCTTTGAATTAATACTACTGATAGTGGATTTCCTCCCTGGCTTGGTAGCCCCCAGATGTAGGTCATGTTGGACTGAACTGGGTAAACAATTACTTGTGTTATTTACTGCACTTACTGTTAAGTTCTGCATAATTCTTGTCTGTGCAGAATTGGATGTCTTAACAACCCGTGTGACATCTAAAGTCTGATAACTAGAATTTCAATTGGCATCAGAGCAGGCACCCTGCCTGTGAATTTCTGGGTGAGATCTAGGGAAGTTACTTTCTAGTACCATGGACAAGGATATAGGACACTCAAATAGACCACCCATGTTGGATGGCTCTAATTATGATGACTGGAAGCCTCGTATGATAGCCTTCTTAAGGTCTCTAGATAGCAAAGTCTGGAGAGCTGTCAACAAAGGATGGGAACATCCAATGAGGACAGGTGAAGATGGAGTCAGTGTGCAGATTCCTGAAGAAGAGTGGGACAAGGAGCAAGAGGCATTATCTCTTGGAAATTCCAAGGCCTTGAATGCATTGTTCAATGGAATCAGTAAGAACATCTTCAGGCTGGTGCACCACTATGAACTAGCTAAGGAAGTTTGGGATACCCTCAAGGTAACTCATGAAGGTACTTCCAAAGTGAAGATGTCCAAACTTCAGATGCTGACCACCAAGTTTGAAAATCTGAGGATGAAAGAGGATGAGACTATTCATGACTTTCACATGAATATTCTTGAAATTGCAAACACCTCTGGTGGACTAGGTGAGAAAATGGCTGAAGAGAAACTTGTAAGAAAGATTCTCAGGTCCTTGCCTAAGAGATTTTCTATGAAGGTCACAGCCATAGAGGAGGCGCAAGACATCTGCAATATGAAGGTGGACGAGCTCATTGGCTCTCTTCAAACCTTTGAAATGGGCTTATGTGAGAATGCTGAAAAGAAGAACAAAAGCGTAGCTTTTGTATCTAATGCTGAGAGGAGTCAGAAGCAGGATATACTGAAGGTGATGAAAGTATATCAGAAGCCTTAGCCATGCTTGGGAGACAGTTCAACAAGCTCATAAAGAAATTTGATCAACAGGGTAGACCTAATGTCAAGAACATCCCGTCTGACATAAGGAAAAGATCAACTTCTGAAGAAAAGTACAACCAAGGCAAGGGAATCCAATGCCATGGATGTGAAGGATATGGTCATATTAAGGCTGACTGCCCTACCTTTCTCATGATGCAAAGGAAAGGGCTATCTGCCACCTGGTCAGAAGAAGACACTGTGAAGGATATGGTCGTATTAAATAGCTTCTCACTCCCATGACAAAGTTAATTAAATTCAAATTAAAAACCACAACCAGAAAGATTATTTGAGAAAAGAAGGTTACACCGATAATTATTAAATCCCGTCTAATTAAATTGTTTACATACCGATACCGGTAGTTTAGACGGACATGTTAAATAATGCAAACAAAGACGAATAGAAACAATTTAACAATAAAGCAAACATGATTATTTAATAATAAAGCAATAATAATAATTGAATAAAAAACCTGGAACTTTGATTAATTGAATAGGCTAAATCTTGAAGTACTTGAGCAATCCTCCCCAGGTCGGTAGTGTAACACCTCAAAATTTGCCCTCCTCTTCTTGGGACTAGTTTAGCATATTGCATTTCATTTTGTAGGACATTAGGCATTTGCATATTGCATATCATGTGATAATAAGAAAGTCATCCTCCTAAGTCTTTCTCAGAAGATAGAGAGGTTAAGAGACTCATGCTTGAGGGTCTTATCGAATTGATGATCAATCATATGAGGGTTGCTCTTCAATTAGAGTTTTATTGGTTCCTCAAGGAGGTTGAGTATTATCTTGATTGCAAGGGTACATCATCATCATCATCATGGTTATTGTCATCTGTAAGGGGTTCATTGTTCATGCTCAAGTTCCTTAGGATTAGGGTTTTGACCTCTGGTCAACCCTAATCAGTTGCATTCTTCCAATCAGTGATTTTCAAGGAGATGAGGTATTCTATGGAGAGTGGGATCACATGATCATCCTATTGAGTTTATAGGAGCCAAGGTTCATTTTGAAGCCAATTCCTCAAGTGGTTGAGGCTCAAGCTGATAAGAGCACTTCTAAGTCATCTATCAACCAGAAAGTCAACAGAAAGTCAACTATGGGTTATGAGGTGGAGAAATGAGTTTCAACATCTCATTCATGTTCAAAAGAGGTTCATTTTTCATTACAAACATATATCTTGAAGGATTTGAGGCCAGATCAAAACTTTCCAAAAATGGAAAGTGACCTGTAATTGAAAGTTTCCAAAAATGGAAAGTTTTGGGTTCAAATTCAACTTGATCTTGCATCTACAAAAAAGCTTCAAATGAAATTTTGTCCAACATGAAAGTTGAATATCTCTCTCTCCCATTTCTAAAAATTCCAAGATCATGAATTTATGATGAATGGTTGAGGAGATATGATCAAATCATTGCCATGTGTGCTTGAAACTTCAAAAGGCCATATCTTTTGACTCATAACTCCAAATTGAGTGCTCCTTTTTGCCAAATTATTCTCATGACATGAAATTTCCAAATCATTCATCACATTGCATGAAATTTCTTCACATAATCATTTGTTCATTCATGTGATTTTTGGAGGGAAAATCATGAATTCAAAATTGGTGCATCATGTGGACTTTTTAACCATTCCAACATGTTCATGAGAGGATTTTAAGTGAAATTGCATGGCCATTGCTACTGTTCACGTGGGATTGCATGCATGGGGTGAAAAAACCAATTTTTGCATAACACCTCTTTTCTCACTAAATTTCATTAACCAAGCCTAAACATGATTAGCAAATGGATTAACATGTCATATAAATAGCTAATCATAACAGAATTGCTCATTATTCATCATTTCTAGATCTAGAATTTTTTCCCTCCAAAATTTTCTCTCAACCAAATTTCAAAACTCTTCAACATAACATTGAGTTTTTCTTACATATTCTAGTTCTATGATCTTGATTTAGTGCAGATCCAACTTTGTTTTGAAGGATTCGTGTGGAAATCAAGCATGGCAAGTTCATGAAGATGAAGATGGAGTTTCAAATTTGAGCAAGATCTAAGCATCTCCAGGCCTCAATTTCAACTTCAGGATTCATAACAGTGATATAGGAGTGGGTTTACACGCTTGCCAAGCCTTGGATCTGCCACTGCCATTGTTGGATCTTCAAGAGGTCAAAAATTCGAACCTCTTAATTCCTGTTTTTATGTACATAATCTTGTAGATCTTGTTGTGGTGAGAATTCTGATATAAATATATTTGAATTTGGATGAAAAATGAAGAAGATATGTGGATTTCAAGTTTAGATCTAGAAACTTCTTTGCTTCGATTCAGAAAATCCATGGAGATTTAGGCTTAGATAATATGATATTTGAATTCTAAATTGAAAGAGCTTTCCAACGATATATAGTTTGTAAAATTCTGGAAAAAAAAATTCGTGAACAGTAACCACCACCGTCTTCATGAAGAAGACGGTGGTTTCCGCCCGTAGCGTCCACCTAGCGTCCGCCTACGCATGCTGGCTAGGGTTTGGCAAAACGATGTAGTTTTGGCATAAGCGTGTACACGCTTCGATTCCTGCTAGCGCCACTTTTTCAAATTGCTTCACATTTATTCATTTCCCTCCCTTTTCATGTATATGCTTCATTTTAATTCAATTTTTTTTATCCAACTTCAAAAAATCATAACTAATTGTAGAATGATCCAAATAATTCCAGGTTTTTTGCTACTTGATCCTTGAAATGTCTAGAATTTTATGATTTTAATTTCTGGAATTGTGCATGGCTGGAATTTAAATTGTGTTAGGATAATTGAACATGTGTACATTTGTGACCTTGCTCCATTCATCTTATCATGAAATGCTTGATATTGATCCAAATGCCATGAAATTTTGCATGATTGTTATTGACATGTTGATGGATGTTTGAGGCTTGATTGTGAATTTTTATCATTTGCCATTTCTATTTTATACACATGTTTGCATGGTGTGACAATTTGTGTCACACAATTTGATGATCAACTTGTGCAATTTGATTTCCATATCAAATGATCTCTGTTGATTCTGATTTTTTGTATGATAATTGTATTGGATGTGTTGAATGCTCATAAATATTTCCAGAATTATTTGAATCATTTCTGTTTTGATTTGGAATTTTCATTCTCAATGTCCAAATGTGAGCTTTGAAATTGTGTTTGACTTCCCTTGCACATGAAATGCCTTTGCTTGATGATTTTGTTTTGGTCCTTTTTAGGACATGTTAATATGTGTTTGAAGTTGCATTGTGTTGAATATTAGCTCCTGTTTTGAATTTTTTCTTCACCTTTGACCCTAGGCTTTGACCTAGTGGTTTGTACTTACATGTGAGCTTTGAATTTCAGGACCAAGCATCCAATTTCCATGGTTGATGTTGCTTCATCATTTGAATGTTGATATTTGCTATTGATTGCTAACATTTGTTTGTTTTGTAGGTTGATGATAATTCACTTGAGTTTGCCTTATGGCTTATACGTTGTACATTGGGATTGTCTGTTTGTTGTTAACTGTTGTCTGATTGTCTGAATACTGTACTGATTTGTTTAGTTGTTTACACAGGTACTTTAGCCGCTTTAACTCATCACTTAAGTTGCTTTGCTTTGCTTGTGGTTGGCATACCACTTAGGTAACTTCCTTGATCTCCATGTAGTCTGGAAGACCTGTCATGTTACTTTGGCAGGCACCTGTCTGAAGCCCTCCTTAAGAGGCAATGTTTTTGCTTGTTTATCTTTGTGCCTTGTACATATAAAGACCTCCTAAGTGAAGAGGCATTGGCTGATAAAAGGGATGTGCAATCCATCCCCTGCTATTCAGTAGTGTCTTTCATCTTGCTCACACCCTATGTTGATGCACTTTGAATAAAAACCCAAAATCTTGTTGTGTCAGTCAGGTGGAATAGAGTCCCACATTCTGGACTCCCACACCTTCTTTGATTCAAGCTCACCCAGGCCCGGGTTAAGAGCTATGAGGCATAACCCTCATCTCCATTTCATCTGCTCACCCTAACTCTCAATGTTAGATTTTAAGAGCCTGACCACCCATTCCAGTATTTGGCTTGTTTGTCAAGGTCGATATGACCCCTTGACTAAAGCCCCACCTTGCTTGAGCCCCCTTGGTTGTGTATAGTGTGTGCTATTTGCTTTTGATGTTTATCTGCTTAGCTTCTCATCTCCTTTCTGTAGGAGTCGTATGATCAACTTTTGAGGAAGTTGACGTACGTAGAGATAGACTTGAGTTGACTCACTGCCTGTGTGAGTCAAACTCTTGTTAGAAACCTCAACCTAGGACTATTGTGGATTACATGATAACTATTAGGCTCGAGTCAGTCTCCCTTCTAGTTTGTCATTTCCCAGTCTCTGGTCAGGATAGAAGTTTCTCCCATGTTAAGGGGAACTACGTCGCCCTGATTCTCATTCCAGATGAGGTACGTAGGCAGGAGATCGTGCGAGATCTCTCTGGGCACTTTTTTCTCTTTTTTATGAGTGTTTGCTTGACAGTTATTAGGCTCGAGTTCCAGACTCCCTATTAGCTTGTCTGTTTGGTAACCTCTTGTGTGTGAGTGTGGAGTCTGATGTAAGTCCAGCGATTGGCTTTCGGTTTCCCATTTGTTTGTTATTTGCTTGGAGTCTGATGTAAGTCTAGCGATTGGCATTCGGTTTCCCGTTTGTTTGTTGTGTGCTTGGAGTCTGATGTAAGTCCAGCGATTGGCATTCGGTTTCCTTGTTTGGGTTTGTTGATTGGAGTCGGACGTAAGACCAGCCATTGGCAGTCAGTTTCCATTTGTGTGTTTGTTTTGACGTCTCAGCGTTTGTGCGTGTGTTTTGTTTCGGCGTGCGTTAGCCGAACTACGGTAGCTCTGATTCTCATTCCAGATGAGATACGTAGGCATAGGATGCGATATCCTAGCGAGCCCATTCCCCTTATCCCTGAACTACGTCGACTCTGATGTTTGTGTCTGACAAACTACGTAGGACCAGGATGCGATATCCTGCCGAGTCCGCTTCTTCCGTCTTCCATCTGTGTTTGATTCCAGTGTGTGTGAATTCTTTGAGCAGTTATTTAGCAACCTTCTTCTATTCTTTTGAGCGTGGATCCCGTCGAGTACGACGGACGTGAGGGGTGTTAATACCTTCCCCTTGCGTAACCGACTCCCGATCTTTGCAATCTCCAGTCGTAAGACCATTTCCTTTCCAGGTTTACTTCGAGCGTTTCCTTTCCCTCTTTTGGGATAAATAACGCACGGTGGCGGCTCTGTTTGTTTGTTTTTCCCGCCAGTTGTTTTTCGCGGATGCGACAGCTGGCGACTCTGCTGGGGAATTTGGAAGTTGACCTTTTGCTGGTCCATCTTCACTAAGCGAGTCAATCCTAGCTCTCTCTAGGATAGTTTTGGTTGCTTGTGTTGCTCTATTTATTGCATTTATGATTATTATACTGTGATTATTTGCATATATGTTTGCATGCATCATATTATCATTGTGCTGACTCTGTACAGGTTGATTCCTCTGATTTTGGGGTGGGTGTTTTGAGTGGGGATAAAACCCAGGCCCGAGTATACACCTAGGATTAGTGTGGTCTCACGTTTCCTCACATGTTGTATTAGCATGTTGTTGCGACGTGACATACCACGAGCCGGACGAGGTTCTTCTGAGTGAGCACTTCCGGGTGGAGTATTCCACTTTGGTTGAGTTGTCTCTTTAGAGCTGTTGACTTCGGTGACCGTTCTTTCCCGGTTCTTTGGTTTAGACGATCTTATGAGAGCTGCAGCGGCGCACCCGAAAGGGCAAACCCGTTGAGTATCTTGTCCGATTGTCAAGACCATTATCCGCCTTAGGATGACCTTATAGAATTCACCTGTGAGGGGAGGGTTTGATCTTACAGATGCATGTCCTGATGGTGACTTTGATGGTGACTAATGGTTCAGTTATTGATCAGAGTTCTATTTATAAGTCGGATTTATGGATTTATTTCCGAGACGCCGGAGTTCTGTCTATGGTATTTATCAGTGGGGATCCGTTTATTTCAGGATTCCCTGGGCTGGTTTAGAGGGTTTTGTGGTTATCAATTCAGTGATTCTCTGGTGATGATGATGATATATCCATCAGTTCCATTTATTTCGGAACTCCTGAGTGGGATTTGTGGTTACTCAGTACCTCAGATGGTTGTGATCAGTTCAGAGACCGTAACTCAGTGTAATGGATGTTCAGATGACTTGGAGGATGGCACAGTGCATTGCATTCATACATCAACATCATTCACATTTTTCATTTATCTACATCTAACTCATGTTTATCCATATGCAGGGGACATTCTTGATCGAGATCCTGGTTGAGAGACTCCTTTGTTTCAGACATGAGGCCCGGCTTGAAAGATGATGTTGTCTACAGTTTCTTCAATCTAGAGATTGATGTGTTGAAGGATATGATAGCATTGATTACACCTGACCATGTGGGGATGTTCCGTGAGGATTATGGTGGTATTCTAAAGGTGGTTTTCAGGCTTACTGATACAGATAGGAGTGTCATCCACACTTTTCTCCAGTTTTATGACCCGGGCTTGAGGTGCTTCATTTTCCCGGATTACTTATTGGGACCTTTGATGGAGGACTATGCCAGCATCCTGGGTATTCCGATCAGAGACCAGATTCCGTTCTATGTCACTAAGGATGAACTTGATGTTGTTGAGATTTCTCGTGCTCTTTATTTAAGCCCAGAGGTGACCAATGGGGGTTTGAAGGAGAAGGGAAAGTTGCCCGGTTTTCATCTGAGTTTCTTGGAGGCTAAAGCCAAGGAGCATGCTGTTTTGGGTAATTGGAGGGCCGTTTGTGCTTTGATTGCTGTAGGCATCTATGGAATCATCATCTTCCCTAATCAGAAGAACTTTGTGGACATTAATGCCATCAGGTTGTTTGCTCAGAGGAACCCTATTCCTACCTTGGTTGGGGATGTTTATTACTCGGTCCATAATCGGAACGAGATGCGGCGTGGGGGATTGATCAGATGTTGTGCTCAGTTGTTATACAAGTGGTTCATGGGGTATTTGCCTTCCAGAGGTGCCTTTGCTTTTGTTCTTCAGGACTACACGGTTAAGTGGGCGACCAAGCTGATGGGTTTGCGAGCCAAGGACATAGCTTTCCTAATGTGCCTCTCATAGGAGTTCAGGGTTGCATCAATTACAATCCGACGCTTCTTAGAAGACAAATGGGGTTTGCCATGGAGGTTCCTCCTCTCGAGCGAGAGATTCAGGAGTCTTTCTACTTCCCGGCTGAGGGTAATCTGACACGGTTGAGGAAAGTGTATGGAGCATGGCGCAACATTCAGAGAAAGGGAAAGATTCCTTTTGGTAGGGTTAATAGCATGTCTTTTCCTCTGTTTGATGATTGGCTTAGGAAGAGGATTGAGCTCACACATCTACTATTTTCTGGGGGTGATCCTTGGTGCCCATTGATTGAGGGGCCATGTTCTTCTGTCAGCATGGAAGAGTTTCATGAGATGAAGAAAGCCAGAGATCAGCTTCATGCAGAGAAGATTGAATTGGAGATGAGTGTTGCTAGAATCCAAATGGCTAATCAGGAAATGAAAGGGAAAATAGAAGACCAGGATAAGAGACATGCTCTTGTGGTGAAGCGTTTTGAGATAGACGCCGCTTATTATGGCAAGGTCAGCCAAGCTTTGGAGTCATCTATGAAGGAGCGCGACATCACCAAGGAGAAGTTGGCTAGAGCTTTGAGGGTTATTGAAGATGAGAAGAGGAGGCAGATCCTTGTGAAGACTCAGAGGGAAGCTAGAGCCAAAGTCCTTACCACGGAATGGGAAGCGGAGAAAGCGAAGATTATTGCTGAGAGAGATCACTATCTTGTTGAGAGGGATCATTATTTCCGTCAGATGAAGATTCACCAGAAGGAGATAGGGAGATTGCAGTAGGAGAACACTGAGCTCAAGTTTGCTGTGAAGTTTACCAAGATGGTTGATGATACAGAGCCATCTGTGGGACCTTCTTTAGTGTAGACTTTTGTTGTTATGGTGTTGGATTACCGTCAGGCCTGTTGACGGAATTCACTTGCTTGTATTTTCTTTCTGATTCTGGAGAATTGTATTTGATCTGTATTATCATGATGTATGATTCTCGCACGCATTGTGCACTTTTGATATACAGTGGTTATTATCAGTTGATTATTTATCTTCAAGCTTTATTTGCTTGCCTGTATGCACTCCCATAGCACACACATGGTTGGGTGATATCTTTGCTAAATCATAATTCTCTGCTCTATATGGCAAAACCAGACGATTGATGTCAGAATATTGTTGTCGGATTATTATCTGTCTCGATGAAGCCAGGATCGAAAGATAGAGTGTTCCTCATACGGATAGACATTGCATTCATGCGTGAGTCATAATAACCTGTCTTCTGTTTTGCAGGTGTCAGTTTCTAACATGTTTGATTGACTCAGGAACGATGAATCCACCCAACGCTGACATTCTCGAGCTGAAAGAGAAGATGAGTGAGCTGATCAGTGTCATGCAAGAGTTCGCCTTGGGGCAGAAAGCTATCGCTGAGAGGTTGGAGAGGATTGAAAACTGGCTGAGAATGGGGAAGGTACAGGGAAACGCTACGTCGTCTGAAGAAAGGAAGCCCTTTGGTGATGGTCAGCGCAAGAAGGAGGTTGAATCGAGTGGTGTATCCGCCCAAAGGGGGCACGGTAAGGATCGTTACCACCCGTATGTTGCTACAGTAACGATTCCTACTGGTAATCAATCTGTACGACAGCAACAACAGCCACCTCAACAAAGAACACAGAAAGCTGGGTGCCAAGCGAGAAGAAGGATGACTGATCGTCAGTTTGATAAGCCACCCATGGCGTATGCTCTTCTGTTTAGGAGGTTGAAGGATCTTGGGTTGGTTCAGCCAAGGACGTTGGCTCCGGTAGGACCAGATCTAAGGCTTGCAGGTTACAATGAGAACATCAAGTGCGAGTTCCATTCTGGTGCACCCGGGCATAGCATTGAGGGGTGTAAAGCTTTTAAGCATGTCGTTCAAGATTTGTTGGATTCTAAAGCCATCAATTTTGCACCGACGCCAGATGGTAACGCTAACCCCGTGTCGGTGCATGGCCCTATGGGGGTAAACGTGATGTCATAGGATAAGAGAAAATTAGAGGTGATGGATGTGAACCAGTTGAGGACTCCAATGTCTGTGGTCAAGAGAAATCTGATGAAGATTGGAGTTTTCCCTGGTTGTGATAATCGTTGTGCTGCCTGCACTGTCACTACAAATGGGTGTGTAATGCTGAGGGAGACGATTCAGAGAATGATGGATGAAGGATGTCTCCGATTTGAGAAAGTTGATTGGGGGGAGGAGGACATCTTTGTCAGCCACTTGTCATCGTTCAAGTAGGTAGAAATGGACGGTGAAATATTTGAAACACCATGTCAGGCAGTTGAGACCGTCAAGGTAGAAAATGCCATTTGTGTTGAGAAAGAGAAAAAATTGTCCATTTCTTCTTACAAGCAAGCTGCTGAGGTGGTGAAGAGCGGAGGAGCCCCAGGTCGGGGAAAGATGATAGACATCGCCGCCAAGGAAGACAGGTTTGGGGTTGGCTATCAGCCGGGCCGAGGCTCGTCTGGACAGGGTAAAGGACGTCGTCATCCATTCACGTTCACCAATGCGGGATTGCTAAATCCAGACCGCGTCTGTTCGGTGGGTGAAGAGGTCGACAGTGACTGTGAGCTTGATGGTTGGATAAAACCATGCGTACCAGAGATGGAAGTCCAAAACTAGAAAGCCGAAAAGATCATCACTGTCACTTTACATGAAGAGTAGTATTTCTGTTTTTTAATTCTGTATGCATGAAAGCCATACGTTTTGCTCGAAACGTAATGGTCCATTGTAAGGGCCACCTCATGTGTTTCATTTTGCAACATTTTGCATCATTAATAAATGGATGTTTTTCACATTAAAAGCGGTGTTCCCTGTTTTTCATTTATTTTTACAGTTTAAACAAAAATAAAAATGGCAATGTTTATTTTCATTTTTCCTTCCTTTTGATTGGCTTCGTTCCGACTGTTGTATTCTCCGGATCTCATTGATAACAATTCGGTTACACCTTTGTATGACTTCGACAATCCGATCTATCATGTTGAAGATGAAGGCGAAGAAGATTGTGAACTGCTGGAGGAATTAGCCAGGTTGTTGAAACCAGAGGAGAAGGTGATTCGACCGCATGAGGAACGAGTTGAGCTGGTTAGCCAGTGTACCGAGGAGGTCAGGAAGGAAGTGAAGGTTGGGGCCGCCTTGGAGGCGAGTGTCAAGAGCGGAAGTGATGCCATTCGGTTTCAAGAACGCCGGTGCCACGCATCAGAGGGCTATGGTGACTTTGTTTCATGATATGATTCATCATGAAATTGAATGCTATGTTGATGACATGATAGCAAAGTCCCAAACGGAAGAGGGGCATTTGGAAGATCTGGCCAAGTGGTTTGACTGGTTGAGACAATTCAAACTGAGGTTGAATTCAAATAAATGCACGTTCGGAGTGCGGTCCGGTAAGTTGTTGGCTTATTGTAAGTGAAAGAGGAATCGAGGTTGATCCTGCTAAAAAAAAGCAATACAAGAAATGCCTGAACCGAGAACAGAAAAGGAGGTTCGTGGTTTCTTAGGTAGATTGAACTACATTTCACGGTTCATATCTCATCTAACAGCCACGAGTGAACCCATTCAAGTTGTTGAGAAAAAAATGATCAAACGGTCAGGTAGGATAATGATTGCCAAGGGGCATTGAAAAATAAAAGAATAAGTTGCAGGAACCTCCGATTCTGATGCCTGTGGAGGCACGACCGTTAATTCAGTACTTGACAGCCCTCGAGGGGTCTATAAGGTGTGTACTGGGGCAGCATGACGAGTCTGGTCGAAAAGAGCATGCAATTTACCTTAGCAAAAAGTTTACCGACTGTGAAACAAAATATTCACTGCTCGAAAAAACTTGCCGTTTTTTGGCATAGGCTGCTCGCCGACTGAGACAGTATGTGCTGGTTCGTACCACTTTATGGATTTCCAAGATGGATCCGATCAGGTATGTATTTAAGAAGTCAGCATGAGAAGGCAGCATTGACCGGACGGGTTGCGGGATGGCAGATGATTTTGACTGAATATGATATTCAGTATACCTCTCAGAAAGCAACCAAGGGGAGTGTATTGTCTGATCACCTTGCCGAGCAACCGATTGATGACTATCAGCTGATGATGTTTGAATTCCCTGATGAGGACATCGAGGTTCTCAAATCGAAAGATTGTGAGGAACCGATCCCGGAGGAGGGGCCTGACCCTGAATCTGAACGGGTTCCGATGTTTGATGGGGTCATTAACATGAATGGAAGTGGAGTTGGTGTTGCTTTGGTTACGCCAAAGGGATCCCACGTCCCTTGTGTTGCCCGGCTAACGGTCGAGTGCACCAACAATGTGGTTGAACGCGAAGTTTGTATCCTGGGTATCGAACCTCGGTGCGTACATCCACTGGGGCAACACCTTTTTCACTTGTGTATTGAATGGAAGCCGTGCTACCGATTGAGGTCCAAATTCCCTCTTTGAGAGTCCTGATGGACGTGAAATTAGAAGAAGCTGAATGGGTAAGGACTCGGTATGAAGAGTTGAGCCTAAGGGAGGAAAAGAGGCTGGCAACCGGTTGTCAGGGGCAGTTGTGCCAACAGCGAGTGAAGCGTGCTTTTGGCCGAATGGTGCGGCCTCGTGTGTACCATGTAGGAGATATGGTGTTGAAAAGGATCCTTCCTCCTCAGAACGATCGTAGGGGCAAGTGGACACCCAATTATGAGGGTCCATTCGTGGTCAAGAAGGTTTTCTCTGGCGAAGCCTTGTTGTTAACGACCATGGATGGCGAGGACTTTCCATCCCCTGTGAATGCGGATGCAGTTAAAAAATACTTCGTATAAGAGACCCGCTGGACGAAAAGAATAAAATAGTCCAGGCAAAAATGGGCATCCTGGCGAACCAAAAAAAAAAGAAAAAGGAAAAGGTTCGGGCAAAAATTAGGGATATAAAAAGAAAAAAAACTGTACACCCGGCAAGTCGAAAACCTGAAAGGGCGGCTTGGGCAAAAAAGGGTATCCCGGTGGACTGAAGACCTGAAAGGGCGGTCCAGGCAAAAGAGGGATTGAAACGAACAACTGCGTCCAGCATGATCGTTTGCGCTTTGGTTAAGGCACGTGGATAATCCCCGGTAGAGATCAGTCGGAAGCGTCTTATTCAGAAGGCAGAAAGTACGGAGAATCTTGAGGACATATGGGGTGTAACCGAGTTGGAACTCGATGATATCACGGTTTCACATTGCCATTAGGATAAATTTTTCCTTTTGTGCGCAATTACCTCTTTTCAGGAATTGCTTCCTGTGTATTGCTCAGTTTTGAGCCACCTTTTTCAATCAATAAAATGAATATTCAGTCAAATAATTTTGTTTTTGTTTTCATAACCGCTTTGATTGCAAAAACATCCGTTTATTTTGATAAAGAATGTTTGCATTTTAAGACATGGAGATCCCTTCCAATGCATGTTTATAAGATTGAAAGCCTGGAATCTTATTCAGAAGGTTGAGTGACCTAGGTGTTGAAATCTTGGCACGCCTGGGGCACGTTTTTATCTAACGATCTATGTTGCAGGTGCTGTTAGATATTCACTTGCAGGTTGTGATGTGAAGCTTTTTGACAAAGGATCCCCGTGGAGTCCAATCAGGGACAAGGGATTGAAGAATGGTGAAAAGACGGCGAGAAACGTGCGATGATCCTGGAGGATTAATCAAGAAGACTCTTCAAAGTCTGAGGACTGGAAAGTTTGTATGAATCTAAGGAGTTCGATTTCCGTAGAGTACGGAGAAGTCGAGAATACAAGGTGATGAATCAGAAAAGTCCAGACGAGCCTGGGAGCTCTCAAAAGTGGAAAGCTGACACTGGAGTTAGATGGTGAATACCATGATTTGACGAGTCGACAGTTGTTCTGTGCCGAACTTTCCTTATTTCCCCAAGCAAAGTCGGGATTGTTACCTCCTCAGCAGGTTCAAGGTTTGTGTCTTCCCCAAGCAGAGGCGGAATTATTATCCCCAGCAGATTCAAGGTCTATGTCTTCCCTAGCAGCGTCGGGGTTGTTATCTCCCCAGCAGTTTCGAGATTGGTATTTCCTCAGCAGCCAGGCCTGAAGGTTGCTATTTCCCCAACGGAGGTGTCTGTTGGTAGCTGTTTCCCCTAGCACGGCGGAGCTTGTTAGTTTCCCCCAGCAAGTCGAAGATTGTTGTTTTCCCCGCAGAGTGCGTTGGTGGCTTTTCCCCAGCGAAGTCCCCTAGCGGATCGGGTTCAGCGGAGGTTATCCCTAGTAAGGGTGGTCCTTTCCCCAGAAGTAGTGTTATTCCCCAGCAGGGTGGAGATTGGAGCGTTAGTGAGTTCCTCGACAGAGTGCCTCGAGCTCCCTAGAAGAGTCCCTTGAGGGGGATACTTTTTATGCATTCATCATTTAGATAAGCATAGCATATTGCATAATTCATCGAGTATCATTTCCATAGTTATGGAGCATTACGCTGAAAAAAAAATCATGCATCATCATTGCAAGCATAAGCTAGTCTCAAGTCGTGGTTACCGTTTGAGAAGTGGTTTTGCTGGTTGGAAGATCAGCATCAGCATTGCAAGAATCGGTTACTCAAGTCGTGGTTACCGTTTGAGAGTTGGTTTCGCCGGGTGTTGGAAGATGTTACTCTGAGGAGTTTAGCATCATGACGTTAGAGCAACAATGTTCCCCAGTAGTGCGATATTGGAGGAAGAATTTCTGTCGGGCGAGATGGAAGTTTGAAGATGATACTCCGAGGAGTTTAGCATCGTGACGTTGGGTCAATGGTATTCCCCAGTAGTGCGATATTGGAGGAAGAATTTCTGTCGTGCGAGATGGAAGCTGGAAGGTGTTACTCTGAGGAGTTCGACATCGTGATTTTGGATCAACAGTATTCCCCAGTTAGTCCCCGGCAAACGTCTGTCTTATTTTGACGTATGTAGACGTCATCCTTACGATACCAGTAAGTGTCGTGTCGATCCCCGTAATATCTTTTCTTTGGTGTCAGTAAACATCATTGTTCGATGTCAGTAAACGTCGAGTTCCTTCCCAGTCATCAGTAAATGTCTGGTCGAGTATTTTCTTTGGTGTCTGTAAACATCATTGTTCGATGTCAGTAAACGTCGAGTTCCTTCCCAGTCATCAGTAAATGTCTGGTCGAGTATTTTCTTTGGTGTCTGTAAACATCATTGTTCGATGTCAGTAAACATCGAGTTTCCTTCTCAGTCATCAGTAAATGTCTGGTCGAATATCCCTGCTTTGGTGTCTGTAAACATCATTGTTCGATGTCAGTAAACGTCGAATTCCTTCCCAGACATTGGTAAATGTCTGGTCGAATATCTTTTCTTTGGTGTCAGTAAACATCATTGTTCAATGTCAGTAAACATCATTGTTCGATGTCAGTAAACGTCGAGTTTCTTCCCAGTCATTGGTAAATGTCTGGTCGAATACCCTCTGATATGTCGCCATCAAAGTGGTGGTTGGTGTTATTTCCGGCATTGCCAACGGAATTATCACAAGAAAATGGAGAACGAGGTTCTTTGTTTGGCAGCAAGAGTAATATGAAGTTATCGGGGTTCAAATGCGGTGATCCAGGATCATCCGCGCGAAAGAAAATATTTGTCCGGGGTTCAAGAAAAACGAAAAAAAGAGGAAATCATCAGAAAGTTTCGGGGTTCAAGAAAAGAAAAAAATATAATAATCCCCAGCGGAGCGCAAATTGTTCGTCTGTTCTTGGTATTCAATCACTCTTCACTCTGATCATCTGAAAGCCGAGGGTATTCATATTGACAGGTTCACAGTGGATTGAATAGGGGCAGCTGTAACACCTCAAAATTTGCCCTCCTCTTCTTGGGACTAGTTTAGCATATTGCATTTCATTTTGTAGGACATTAGGCATTTGCATATTGCATATCATGTGATAATAAGAAAGTCATCCTCCTAAGTCTTTCTCAGAAGATAGAGAGGTTAAGAGACTCATGCCTGAGGGTCTTATCGAATTGATGATCAATCATATGAGGGTTGCTCTTTAATTAGGGTTTTATTGGTTCCTCAAGGAGGTTGAGTATTATCTTGATTGCAAGGGTACATCATCATCATCATGGTTATTGTCATCTGTAAGGGGTTCATTGTTCATGCTCAGGTTCCTTAGGATTAGGGTTTTGACCTCTAGTCAACCCTAATCAGTTGCATTCTTCCAATCAGTGATTTTCAAGGAGATGAGGTATTCTATGGAGAGTGGGGTCACATGATCATCCTATTGAGTTTATATGAGCCAAGGTTCATTTTGAAGCCAATTCCTCAAGTGGTTGAGGCTCAAGCTGATCAGAGCACTTCTAAGTCATCTGTCAACCAGATAGTCAACTAGGGGTTATGAGGTGGAGAAATGAGTTTCAACATCTCATTCATGTTCAAAAGAGGTTCATTTGTCATTACAAACATATATCTTGAAGTATTTGAGGCCAGATCAAAACTTTCCAAAAATGGAAAGTGACCTGTAATAGAAAGTTTCCAAAAATGGAAAGTTTTGGGTTCAAATTCAACTTGATCTTGCATCATCAAAAAAGGTTCAAATGAAATTTTGTCCAACATGAAAGTTGAATATCTCTCTCTCTCCCATTTCTAAAAAGTCCAAGATCATGAATTTATGATGAATGGTTGAGGAGATATGATCAAATCATTGCCAAGTGTGCTTGAAACTTCAAAAGGCCATATCTTTTGACTCATAACTCCAAATTGAGTGCTCCTTTTTGCCAAATTCTTCTCATGACATGAAATTTCCAAATCATTCATCACATTGCATGAAATTTCTTCACATAATCATTTGTTCATTCATGTGATTTTTGGAGGGAAAATCATGAATTCAAAATTGGTGCATCATGTGGACTTTTTAACCATTCCAACATGTTCATGAGAGGATTTTAAGTGAAATTGCATGGCCATTGCTACTGTTCACGTGGGATTGCATGCATGGGGTGAAAAACCCAATTTTTGCATAACACCTATTTTCTCACTAAATTTCATTAACCAAGCCTAAACATGATTAGCAAATGGATTAACATGTCATATAAATAGCTAATCATAACAGAATTGCTCATTATTCATCATTTCTAGGTCTATAATTTTTTCCCTCCAAAATTTTCTCTCAACCAAAATTCAAAATTCTTCCACATAACATTGAGTTTTTCTTCCATATTCTGGTTCTATGATCTTGATTTAGTGCAGATCCAGCTTTGTTTTGAAGGACTCGTGTGGAAATCAAGCATGGCAAGTTCATGAAGATGAAGATGGAGTTTCAAATTTGAGCAAGATCTAAGCATCTCCAGGCCTCAATTTCAACTTCAGGATTCATAATAGTGATATAGGAGTGGATTTACACGCTTGCCAAGCCTTGGATCTGCCACTGCCATTGTTGGATCTTCAAGAGGACAAAAATTCGAACCTCTTAATTCCTGTGTTTATGTACATAATCTTGTAGATCTTGTTGTGGTGAGAATTCTGATATAAATATATTTGAATTTGGATGAAAAATGAAGAAGATATGTGGATTTCAAGTTTATATCTAGAAACTTCTTTGCTTCGATTCAGAAAATCCATGGAGATTTAGGCTTAGATAATATGATATTTGAATTCTACATTGAAAGAGATTTCCAACGATATATAGTTTGTAAATTTCTGGAAAAAAAAAATTCGTGAACAGTAACCACCACCGTCTTCATGAAGAAGACGGTGGTTTCCGCCCGTAGCGTCCACGTAGCGTCCACCTAGCGTCCGCCTGCGCATGCTGGCTAGGATTTGGCAAAACGACATAGTTTTGGCATAAGCGTGTACACGCTTCGATTCCTGCTAGCGCCACTTTTTCAAATTGCTTCACATTTATTCATTTCCCTCCCTTTTCATGTATATGCTTAATTTAAATCAATTTTTTTTATCCAATTTCAACAAATCATAACTAATTGTAGAATGATCCAAATAATTCCAGGCTGTTTGCTACTTGATCCTTGAAATGTCTAGAATTTTATGATGTTAATTTCTGGAATTGTGCATGGCTGGAATTTAAATTGTGTTAGGATAATTGAACATGTGTACATTTGTGACCTTACTCCATTCATCTTATCATGAAATGCTTGATATTGATCCAACTGCCATGAAATTTTGCATGATTGTTCTTGACATGTTGATGGATGTTTGAGGCTTGATTGTGCATTTTTCTCATTTGCCATTTCTGTATTATACACATGTTTGCATGGTGTGACAATTTGTGTCACACAATTTGATGATCAACTTGTGCAATTTCATTTCCATATCAAATGATCTCTATTGATTCTGATTTTTTGTATGATGATTGTACTGGATGTGCTGGATGCTCATAAAGTTTTCCAGAATTATTTGAATCATTTCTGTTTTGATTTGGAATTTTCATTCTCAATGTCCAAATGTGAGCTTTGAAATTGTCTTTGACTTCCCTTGCACATGAAATGCCTTTGCTTGATGATTTTGTTTTGGTCCTTTTCAGGACATGTTAATATGTGTTTGAAGTTGCATTATGTTGAATATTAGCTCATGTTTTGAATTTTTTCTTCACCTTTGACCCTAGGCTTTGACCTAGTGGTTTGTACTTACATGTGAGCTTTGAATTTCTGGACCAAGCATCCAATTTCCATGGTTGATGTTGCTTCATCATTTGAATGTTGATATTTGCTATTGATTGCTAACATTTGTTTGTTTTGTAGGTTGATGATAATTCACTTGAGTTTGCCTTATGGCTTATATGTTGTACATTGGGATTGTCTGTTTGTTGTTGACTGTTGTCTGATTGTCTGAATATTGTACTGATTTGTTTAGTTGTTTACACAGGTACTTTATCCGCTTTAACTCATTATTTGAGTTGCTTTGCTTTGCTTGTGGTTGGCATACCACTTAGGTAACTTCCTTGATCTCCATGTAGTCTTGAAGACCTGTCATGTTACTTTGGCAGGCACCTGTCTGAAGCCCTCCTTAAGAGGCAATGTTTTTGCTTATTTATCTTTGTGCCTTGTACATATAAAGACCTCCTAAGTGAAGAGGCATTGGCAGATAAAAGGGATGTGCAATCCATCCCCTGCTATTCAGTAGTGTCTTTCATCTTGCTCACACCCTGTGTTGATGCACTTTGAATAAAAACCCAAAATCTTGTTGTGTCAGTCATGTGGAATAGAGTCCCACATTCTGGACTCCCACACCTTCTTTGATTCAAGCTCACCCAGGCCCGGGTTAAGAGCTATGAGGCATAACCCTCATCTCCATTTCATCTGCTCACCCTAACTCTCAATGTTAGAGGTTAAGAGCCTGACCACCCATTCCAGTATTTGGCTTGTTTGTCAAGGTCGATATGACCCCTTGACTAAAGCCCCACCTTGCTTGAGCCCCCTTGGTTGTGTATAGTGTGTGCTATTTGCTTTTGATGTTTATCTGCTTAGCTTCTCATCTCCTTTCTGTAGGAGTCGTATGATCAACTTTTGAGGAAGTTGACGTACGTAGAGATAGACTGAGTTGACTCACTGCCTGTGTGAGTCAAACTCTTGTTAGAAACATCAACGTAGGACTATTGTGGATTACATGATAACTATTAGGCTCGAGTCAGCCTCCCTTCTAGTTTGTCATTTCCCAGTCTCTGGGCAGGATAGAAGTTTCTCCCCTTTTAAGGGGAACTACGTCGCCCTGATTCTCATTCCAAATGAGGTACGTAGGCAGGAGATCGTGCGAGATCTCTTCGGGCACTTTTTTCTCTTTTTTGTGAGTGTTTGCTTGACAGTTATTAGGCTCGAGTTCCAGACTCCCTATTAGCTTGTCTGTTTGGTAACCTCTTGTGTGTGAGTGTGGAGTCTGATGTAAGTCCAGCGATTGGCATTCGGTTTCCCGTTTGTTTGTTATTTGCTTGGAGTCTGATGTAAGTCTAGCGATTGGCATTCGGTTTCCCGTGTTTGTTGTGTGCTTGGAGTCTGATGTAAGTCCAGTGATTGGCATTCGGTTTCCTTGTTTGGGTTTGTTGATTGGAGTCGGACGTCAGACCAGCCATTGGCAGTCTGTTTCCATTTGTGTGTTTGTTTTGACGTCTCAGCGTCTGTGCGTGTGTTTTGTTTCGGCGTGCGTTAGCCGAACTACGGTAGCTCTGATTCTCATTCCAGATGAGATACGTAGGCATATGATGCGATATCCGAGCGAGCCCGTTCCCCTTATCCCCGAACTACATCGACTCTGATGTTTGTGTCTGACAAACTACGTAGGACCAGGATGTGATATTCTGCCGAGTCCGCTTCTTTCGTCTTCCATCCGTGTTTGATTCCAGCGTGTGTGCATTCTTTGAGCAATTATTTAGCAACCTTCTTCTATTCTTTTGAGCGTGGATCCCGTCGAGTACGACGGACGTGAGGGGTGCTAATACCTTCCCTTTGCGTAACCGACTCCCGATCCTTGCAATCTCCGGTCGTAAGACCATTCCCTTTCCAGGTTTACTTCGAGCGTTTCCTTTCCCTCTTTTGGGATAAATAACGCACGGTGGCGACTCTGTTTGTTTGTTTTTCCCGCCGGTTGTTTTTCGCGGATGCGACAGGTAGGATTCTGCTTCTTCGAAACAAATGCTTAAACTAAACTAACTAAGTTGCAGTAGTTCCCCAATGTAGGAAACTACTACTTTTGGCTAAGTGAAAAACGGAAAGGAAAAAGGGAAAAAAAGCAAAGCTCTGTACGGAAAAGAAAACAAATTGCAGTCAAAGAAAATAATGCTTGTTGAAGAAAAATAACGTGAAAACAAAATTGCAGGAGCGAAAAAAGGCAGAGAGATAGGATGAGAGAGAGAGAGAGAGAGAGAGAGAGAGAGAGAGAGAGAGAGAGAGCGACCCTCCTGGAAGTTTCAAACTTCCATTCTTTTATAATCCCTTTTGGTCTTCGTGCTTGAGAAAAGTAAGGAGGACTTAGTTGAATGAAGGATTCACGGGAAGGTGGTTTAAGGAGCGAAGACTGGGTTGAGTTGAGGGCGACGTGGATCACTTCTATTTGAAACCCATTACACTAACTTTGCATATGTGACGGTCGTGATGGTCTTGTGGTGTTCGTCACACTTAAGGGTAGCGTGACGATCGTGATGGTGTGTGACGGTCGTCATGTTCACCAAGTTCATATTTTCTTATTTTTCTACTGTTTCTCTTTTGTTTCTTCTTCTTTTCCTTCCTTTTATATACTTTGCTCATTTAAGCATGGGAATTGAAATACCTGCAAAAATAACTTGAACTCTTGCGGAATAATTGGAATATAAATGAAAACGGTACGATTTTTGAATGTAAATCAAGGCAAATATACGATACATTTTCGCGTGATCAAACTCCCCTATACTTGAATCTTTGCTTGTCCTCAAGCAAAAAATCAGTATAAAATTTGAAACACTAGTTAAACGTGAATACATGACACATTTCCAATTCGTACGTGGTTGTTAGGTATTTTGTTAGAATGATAGATACTCAAGTAAAACACTAAAGATACAGTAACGACACAAGCAACAAGAATTAACATAAATCTCTCCTCTATACAAACCAGTATGAATCATGCTATTATAGCTCACCCTAATGCTTCTTGTTTCTATTTCACCCGGTTTCATTTCAGCGCAATCACATTAAGCCCTTTGCCTTTAGACGCACTTAGTGAAGTAGCCGGTTAGTCGCTTTGATCCTTTTTTAGCACGGGGTCTGGTACACGAGTGTGGTAACCCTTTATATATCCCAATTGAAGGTTGTGGGGGATCGAACCGTAGTTCGCCCTACCGAGTCTAGTACCAGGTACCTCTGAACCAACTGGCAACAGGTTTTTCTTTCCTTTTGTATATCTTGCAACTATTTGTATGGTGCATTATCAATTTCTCAATAGCAAAAGTATGAAGGATCTTTTCAATTTGTAGGTATCAATCACTTATATTCATCGGCCCTTCACATGGTTTGTGTTTAAGACGGTGCTGACTGCTAGTAGAAACTACTAGGGGTTAACCTAGAACGGAAACTTAAGGTATCGGTATAATGGATATTCAAACTGATCTCGCAAAAGTGAGAGATCTAAGGTGTCAAGACGGTATCAATCTTGTTAGATTTTTCTCAGCTTCCTAATAGAACCTATGTAAGACAACCTATATACTCCTAGGAAAATGCATTTAACATAAAAACAAAAATTTTGTTATGGATAATTAGAAAGAAACAAATAAATGAATGGTAAGGATTCCCTCCCACACTTAAATAAAGCATTGTCCTCAATGCGACAAAATAAAGTGAGAAAAAGGGAGAAACAGGAGGATTACTACTCTTCGCCATGACGTTGGGCTTTACCTGCTCTAACTCTTGCTCGTGCACGTTCACTTCTACCATGTTGGTTAGGATCCAAACCCACATGCTGAGTGTATTCCTGGATGGCATTAACACGATGTGTCAAGGCACGCATTTCTTCGGATAGTTCCGCCATCCCTTGGTCATGCCAGTTTGCATAGTCATGCTGGTCTCTTTGTATTTGCTGGATCGCTTGCATTATTTTGATTTGGCGCTCTTCCGTCCTTTGGTTGTGTCGCAACATCTCAGCATAGATGTCTTCCATGGTGGTGGGTCGGCGCTCATTTCTTCGTTGGTTTTGGGAAGATGTCTCTGCGACATGCTCAGGGGGTGATGGTGGAGCAATGTGATGTTCATCTAAATCATATAGCCAGTTATTACGGTTATGAACACTCGTTCTCTCATGGTTTGGTAAGGTAAATAGCTGGACAACTTCATTATTAATTAGGTAGTCAAAAGTGTCCGGTCCAAGGTTTCCTAAAATTCTTCGGTCGAAGCAAAAGTCAATATCCATGGGTCGGATGGTTCCAAAAGGTGTAAGTTTGTTAAGTGGGTGTCTAAGTCCAATAGCATCAGCTATCATGGTTACTAGGCCACCGATTAGGATTGGGGCACGAATGTTCTGTGCAAGGTAAATAAATCTTTCCATCATGAATGTTACATCATTAACATGTCGGCCTTGGTCGACACATAGTAAGATGGAAAGTTCATCCCTTGACACTAAGGTGTTGTTCTCTTCTTTTCCAAATAGGGATTGGGCTAGTATTTTGTGGAAGTAGCGGATAGCAGGGTTGTGTATCGCATCAGAGTGCATCTGGTGCGGGTCAGGGTGGTGATTTCTAGTTAAACTACCCCAAAAGTAATCCAAGTCAATGTCATTGATTAATTCCTCCTGGAGGGTAGTGAATAGAAATGGGCCACTAGGAAATCCTAGAAGGTCAGCAAGGTCTCTATAGTTATAAGTGAAATCAATATCAAACAGCCTAAAGGAAATCAACCCTTTGTTGTGTCTGTAACCATGCTCGGGTATGTAAACTAGGGAGCTAAGGAATTCTAGGGTAAGCTCACGGTATGTGACAAACCTTCTCTTAATAGCAACATTCTCCCAACCTAGCTGGTTAAACATAAATAAGATACTATCATGGATACCTAGCCTATCCATGGTAGTTCCATCATAATATATGCATAAAGCCATATCCTTCTGAGCTAAATAATCATAATGCCTTCTCTGAACTCTGTCTCTAAAAACGGTATCTACTTGTTGCATGATGAAAATTAGTTACTAACTAGTTTTAAGTTTTTCTGTTAATCAGTAGCCAATATTACTAAGTTAGTAATGAAAAACAAAAAGTACGTTACTGCATAGAATCAAGGAAAGAGAGAAAAATAAAAGTAATAATCAAAGAAGGAGAAGACTTAAAATGCAAAACATAAAAATAACAAAATCAATAACAAATTAAAAAGAGGCGGGTTGTCTCCCACCAAGCACTTTGTTTAATGTCGTAAGTTCGATAGTAACGTCGCGATATATCATTTTTGGGGTTGAGCGGACAGCTCTATAAGTCTTAGACTATTTGAATAGTTTATATTGTCAATATTATGATAATTCTTTAATCGCTGCCCGTTTACAATGAACGGTTCACTATTTCTACCCTTGATTTCTATGGCACCGCTTTTAAAAACTTTAGTAATTTTGAAAGGACCTGACCACCTAGATTTAAGTTTTCTCGGAAAAAGCTTAAGTCTTGAATTAAATAGTAACACTACGTCGCCGACATTAAACTCTTTCCTAGATATACGTTTATCGTGCCATTTTTTAGTTCGTTATTTATATATCTTGGCATTCTCATAAGCGTCTAGTCTAAGTTCTTCCAATTCGTGAATGTCTAAAATTCACTTCTCGTCTGCGGAAGTATAATTTAGATTTAGGGTCTTAATTTCCCAATAAGCTTTGTGTTCTAACTCTGCAGGGAGATGACATGATTTACCATAAACCAATTTAAAGGGTGTGGTCCCTATTGGGGTCTTGTAGGCTGTCCTATATGCCTACAGAGCTTCATTTAGTTTAGATGACTAGTCTTTTCTAGATATTTTGACAGTCTTTTCTAGAATTTGTTTGATCTCTCTATTTGAAACTTCGACTTGCCCACTGGTTTGTGGGTGATAAGGTGTTGCTACACGCTGTCGGACTCCATACTTCAGAAGAAGTTTTCCAAAGATATTTGATATGAAATGGGAGCCACCGTCACTAACTACTAGTTTTGGCACACCGAATCTAGGAAAGATTACGTTCCTGAACAGCTTAATCACTACTCGTGTGTCATTTGTCAGAGTATCTACAACCTCGATCCATTTTGAAACGTAATCGACAGTTACGAGTATGTACTTATTACCAAAAGAAGACGGGAATGGTCCCATGAAGTCAATCCCCCACACATCAAAGACTTCCACTTCTAAGATGCCTGTTTGTGGCATTTCGTCGCATCTTGAAACGTTACCAGTGCATTGACACCGGTCACAATTTATAACCGTATTATGGACATCTTTCTATAGAGTAGGTCAAAAGAGGCCAGATTGTAAGATCTTAGCACAAGTTTTTGAAGTGCTTGCGTTCCCACCATAGGGAGCGGAATGGCAATGAGAGATTATATCATCTACTTCATCCTCAGGAACACATCGGCGGAAAATTCCGTCGGCACCTCTCTTGAAAAGAAGAGGTTCATCCCAGTAGTACTGTTTTAGATCATGAAAGAATTTCTTCTTTTGTAGGTATGATAGGTCCGGTGGAAGTGCTTCAGCATCTAGGTAGTTAACAAAGCCAACATACCATGGCAGAGTTATATTCGTATGAATTTCTTCCACGGATTCTTATATTTCGGTATCATTTAAGGTTATCTCAGACATGTCGCTTTCCATCCGGGCTATAAGTCGTTCGTAAGGGAAATCATCATTGATTGGAACTTGTTCAGGCTTATTCCCTTCGATTCGTGATAAGTGGTTTGCTACTATGTTCTCAGTACCTTTCTTATCTTTTATTTCTAAGTCAAATTCTTGTAAGAGTAGGATCCATCTTAAGAGTCTTGGTTTGGGATCCTTCTTACTTAGCAATTATCTAATAGCAGTGTGGTCAGTATAGATGATGATTTTCGCTCCTACTAAGTAAGAACGGAATTTGTCTAAAGTGAACACAACAGCTAGAAGTTCCTTTTCAGTGGTGGCGTAGTTCATTTGGACCGGATCTAAGGTTCTACTTGCATAGTAGATCGCATGAAGTTTTTTATCCTTCCTTTGTCCTAGCACTGCGCCTACGGAATAATCACTCGCATCACACATGATTTCAAATGGTAATCTCCAGTCAGGTTTTTGGTACATGGTAGGATTTTGAAGTCTTGGATCTACGGGTCCGTCTAGTTCTTTTCCACTTCTCAATATAACGGCATTTGCATGTTCTTTTGGATTAGGTTGTGATTGTCCATGAAATATGCCAGCAGGAGCAGCAGTAGACGCTTGTTGTTGAGCCACTTGTGAAATCTGTGTTTCAAGCATTTTGTTGTGGGTGGCTAAAGCGTCTACTTTGTTTGCTAATTGTTTAAGTTGCTCACTAGTGTGTATGTTTTGGTTCAATAAGTCCTTGTTTGTTTGATCTTGGGTAGCTATGGAACTTTCCATCATTAATTCAAGGTTGGACTTCTTAGGAATATTAGGAGCATTAGTAGCTGGCTTTTGATATCCAGGTGGAACAACAGGTACATAGCCAGGTGCATACAAGGCGTCGTTGTTCTTGTACGAAAAGTTAGGATGGTTTTTCCAACCTGGGTTGTAGGTATTCGAATAAGGGTTTCCTTGAGCATAATTCACTTGATCAGTGGAGACTCCTGCTAATATCTAACATTCTGGTGCAGTGTGTCCAGGAACTCCACATAACTCGCAGTTTGGAGTTACGGCTGCCACGGTGGCTGCGGGTGTTATGGTCAAGTTGTCTAAATTTTGAATAAGGGCATCTACCTTTGCATGGACATGGTCAAGGCTACTGATTTCGTGCATTCCACCTTTTGTTTGGGACTTTTCTACTGGAGTTCTTTCACCTCCCCATTGGAAATGGTTTTGGGCCATGTTTTTCAATGAGTTGATAAGCTTCGTTGTATGGCTTGTCCATAAATGCACCGCCCGCGGCAGCGTCTACTGTCAGTCTTGTGTTATACAGAAGCCCATTGTAAAATGTGTGAATGATCACCCAGTCTTTGAGACCGTGATGTGGACACATCCTCATCATGTCTTTGTATCTTTCCCACGCGTCGTAGAGAGATCCTGCATCTTTTTGTCGAAATCCGTTGATTTGAGCTCTCAGCATAACAGTTTTACTCGGCCGAAAATATCGGGCTAAGAAAACGTTCTTCAGTTCTTCCCATGTAGTGACTGAGTTGGATGGCAAGGATTGCAACCAAGACCAAGCTCTGTCTCTTAGAGAGAAAGGAAAAAGATGTAGTCTTATCGCATCTTGAGATACACCATTCACCTTCATAGTGTCTGCGTACTGCACAAACTTGGTCAAATGTTCATTAGGGTCGTCCGTAGGATTTCCAGCAAATTGATGTTGTTGGACAGCTGATAACAATGAGGGTTTCAACTCGAAATCGTTTCGATCGATAACAAGGGAAGCAATGTTGTTATGAGGTTCTTGTTAGGATGGGGTAGCGTAGAACTTAAGAGGACGATTTTGTGGTCCCACTGCAGCCATGGTTGGTTTTTCAACTGGTTCAGTAGTAGGAATGATGATATCAGGAATATTGTACCTTCGTTGGTACTCTAGTACTCGGCGTCTTAAATATAAGAAACTCTCTAATTCTGCGATTGGTGGTACTAAGTTTTCGCCTTGTGAGCGAGTACTTGGCATACAATCGAGAAATAAAGGAAAGGAAATTAGTTTTTGCCTCAGTCTATACTATGCAACAAAAGAATCGCACTATTTGACTAAATCAGTCCCCGGTAACGGCGCCAAAAACTTGAAACGAGTCGTGACTGTATATAAAGTATAGTCTATCGGATACTTGACTGCAAGTACATAGTCTAGTCGTTTAGTTTTAAAAGATATCGAACCCACAAGGACCGATGGTCAAACTAATGATATCGATGTTCCTATGTTTAGCTAAGGCGATGATTTTTAGAGGTTCGATTCAACAAAAATTAAATCGAAAGAAAATTAAGTTTTTAAGAAAATATTAACGAAGGGATATAAGTATGCAACGCATTAATTGTCAGGGATTCGATAAGTCACCGGTGTATATTTTAATTACCAAATACGTTTCAGTAGAAAATACTCATTTAAAAGGCTTTATCTCACACTCTCGTGATTGCTGACTCGGACTATACTTTTAAGTCAGAAAGTACGCTCTCGCTGTCCCATTTGAAGTTAAAAATACTTTTTGAAAATAAATAAGTTCTAATTGCTTTTAAAGTGCTCTCGCTGTTTTTAAAATCAATGCCTAGTTTTTACTATCCAGTTCGACCCTCACGCTCTCACGATTGTCGGTTCTAACCTTAGTTAATTTCCCACTCTCGTGGCAAAATTGTAGTAAATAGCTTCTCACTCTCGTGACAAACTTAATTAAGTTCAAATTAAAAACCACAGCCAAAAGATTATTTGAGAAAAGAAGTTTATACCGATTATTATTAAATTATGTCTAATTAAATTGTTTACATACCGATACCGGTAGTTTAGCCGGTCATGTTAAATAACGCAAACACAGACGAACAGAAATTTTTTAACAATAAAGCTAACATGATTATTTAATAATAAAGCAATAATAATAATTGAATAAAAAACCTGGAACTTTGATTAATTGAATAGGCTGAATCTTGAAGTACTTGAGCAGTCCTCCACAGGTCGGTAGGTAACTACTACTTTTGGCTAAGTGAAAAACGGAAAGGAAAAAGGGAAAAAAATCAAAGCTCTGAATGGAAAAGTAAACAAATTGCAGTCAAAGAAAATAATGCTTGCTGAAGAAAAATAACGCGAAAACAAAATTGCAGGAGCGAAAAAAGGAAGAGAGATAAGATGAGAGAGAGAGAGAGAGAGAGATAGATAGAGAGAGAGAGAGAGAGAGAGAGAGAGAGAGAGAGAGAGAGAGAGAGAGAGACCATCCTGGAAGTTTCCAACTTCCATTCTTTTATAATCCCTTTTGGTCTTCGTGCTTGAGAAAAGTAAGGAGGACTTAGTTGAGTGAGGGATTCACGGGAAGGTGGTTTAAGGAGCGAAGACTGGGTTGAGTTGAGGGCGACGTGGATCACTTCTGTTTGAAACCCATTACGCTGACTTTGCATACGTGACGATCATGATGGTCTTGTGGCGTTCGTCACACTTAAGGGTAGTGTGACGATCGTGATGGTGCGTGACGGTCGTCATGTTCACTAAGTTCATATTTTCTTATTTTTCTGTTGTTTCTTCTTCTTTTCCTTCCTTTTCTATACTTTGCTCATTTAAGCTTGGGAATTGAAATACCTGCAAAAATAACTTGAACTCTTGCGAAATAATCGGAATATAAATGAAAACGGTATGATTTTTGAATGTAAATAAAGGCAAATATACGATACATTTTCGCATTATCATCGACTCAGTAGAATGGGCTTAAATAACAACATATAGAAACAAATTTTGGTCCCTAAGAGACCTAATGATGCGAATGATATGAATCTAAAAGTAAATTTTCCGCGGGGAAATATTGCCACAAAGGAAAAGAAATCAGAGAGACTGAATATCCGCAGAAGTATAATGTATTCTGTAAGGAAAATTCCCTAGGGAGACATAGACTTTAGGGGATAAAGAGGGTTATGCATAGGCCAGGAAATGACTTAAAAACTGCTGGGAGACTAGAGGAATTGCATAAAAATGGAAAGACTCAGTCGGGGTAACAAAAACATCTGCAGGGGAAACAAAAAATTAGGATAAAACTGACATACTTGAATCATGCAGGAACAACAATTTCACTAAGGAAATACGCACTCAACTCGACTGGGGAAGAAATAAACTTCAACACAGGAGGAGCAGAAATCTATTATCTACTACCTGTTACTGGGTAAGGAGATAATAAAGATCTGACAGAGAGGACATCCGTCATCGGCTAGGATGAACATATCAAAGATGACTCGCTGAGAACCGCCAGGAGGGAGTATTCATTACCGGTTACTAGGTAAGAATAGCCTTGTTGGGGAAAATTGCGGAAAATAGGGTTTACAACTACCAGTTACTGGGCAGAAGACCAAAGGTGAGAGTATCCGTCATCGGTTAGGATGAACATATCAAGGATAAACTCAACCGGGAACAAAATCTGTCATCGGTTAGGATGAACATATCAAGGATAGACTTGCCTGAGATTGCCAAGGAGGATACCCATCATCAGTTAGGATGAACATATCAAGGGTAAACCAACTGAACAAAAAAGTAGGAATTACATCTATCGAATTCTGGATAGAATACCGTCAAAGAGAAAATCCGTCACCAGTTAAGATGAACATATCAAGGATAGACTTTGTGAGGAGATAAATAGGAATTACATCTATCAGTTACATGATAGAATACCATCAAAGAGAAAATCCGTCACCAGTTAAGATGAATATATCAAGGATCAACTCTGTGAAGGGGACAAAAAAGGCAGGATTTACAACTATCGGTTACTGGGTAGAAGACCGCAAAGAGAAGGAAACCCGTCATCAGTTAGGATGAACATATCAAGGATTAACTCTCTGGGGAACAAAATAGGGATTACAACTACCTTTTTACTGGGTAGAATACAAAAGATGACAATACCCGTCACTGATTAAAGTGAACATATCAAGAATAGACTCAGGCAGGGGAAAGAAAGATATTTGTCACCGGTTAGGATGAACATATCAAGGATATACTTCCTGGGGAGTAGATCCACTGGGGACTCTACTGAGGAAAGAAATAAGGGTACCTTTTCCAGGTATTTGGCAAGAAGTAGCAAACTGCAAACTAAGAAGAGTATCACCAGTTACTGGGTAATAGACTCTTAGGGGACCAAAGCATCTATCTAGGTAAGAGATAGAAAGAAAATGGTCAATCAAAACTTAACTCAATGAGGACATAACTCAAGGGGAGTAATTCCATCAAGAAAATCTACTGGAGAGGAAACTGAAACAACAACCGTCCACGAGGAAGCAAACTCAGTGGGGAAATAGAGAAAGGTTAAAGTCTTTCTGTTTAAGGGGATGACACTCTATAATTGAAGGAGGACAGAAACCAGATTTAGTATGGGGATAAAGTATCGCCATAACAGAGAATGAGAATCTCAACCAAATCAAATATGAATATCCAGGATATGCAAATTATGAAATTATATAAATGTATATGTATATGTATATATGATGATTATGCTGACAAAACGATCGCAAAGGATACAAAGATGTCGCAAAGAATTTGAATCACCGGTACAATCCTTGGTCAATCCATAAAATATGGAGACAACTGTCAGAGAACAGAGAGATCATCATCCCAAAGGTTCAAACCTAACTAGGGAAGGAGAAGATCTGTTGAGGATAGATCATCCAATCTGTGGGAAATTTTAGGTCAACACCATAAAACAATGGGAGACAACCCTATAGAGAAATAATCAACAAAAGCTGCTAAGAAACTAGGAGGAAACTCTAACTGGGAGAAAATTGAATAGCGATTGGTGAGGGACACCAAAGCGATCCACATGGGGAAGATCAACCATCTCAACCCTGCTAAGGAAATACGAACTTCGTTGGAGAAGGTAGAAACTCCGCTAGGGACAGCAGAAACTCTGTCGGGGAAAACAACACGCCGCAGGGTATCTGGATCAACCAAATCAGCCGGGGACCAAGAAATTCCACTGAGGATCAAACACTCCACCGAGGAATTGAATCAACACTAATGTCTACGGATACCCAAAGGGTTAACTGCTTGGGGAACCTCCGATGCTTCACACTTAAGGACTTTTTATTTATTGAAATGCTATTGATATTCCTTTTACTTACTTTGGAAAAATATTCTTGCTTTTATATATTAAAGAAAAATTTATTTTGGTTTAAAAATTTAATTTCAAAATGATCATAATAAAATTTAAAACTATTGGCTAAAGTAAATAAGAGTAGAAACAATTTGGACAAAAGCTTAACTTTATTTAATACTACCTCCGTTCCTATTTGTAAGAGACAAACATAAGAAATCACACAAACCAAGGAATATTTTTTTTAATTAATTTTTCTGAAAAATAAACTTGTACTTCCAAAAATACCCCTAAGTTAAACATTTAGTAGTATTAATGTTATAATTAAGCCAAATGTTGATATAATAAAAATTGATCAGCATTTATTCTATCCAAAAATAATTACAACAAAAAAATTGGCTTTCCACATTCTCATCGTGAAAAATTAGATGCAAATTAAATTTCCCTCTATTTTTTTTATACATCTTCCCACCAAATTTTAAAAACCAAAATAATCTTCCCACCAATTTTGGTAGTATATTTGTCTTTTTTATATAAAGAGAGTTGGTGTTTCATTTCAATCATACTAGAAATTTAGTTTTCATCTACTAGAATTAAGTCCATGGCAGATGAAAATGGTGAGCAATCTCTTTATATATTGATTACTGTGTGACACGTTAATATACTTGGCTAACATATATAGTTATATGCATGGTAATATACATGATGATATCCATTAATATATTTATACACTACCATTTTTCTTTTAGTTTTTTATTAATTTGATTGAGCAACACATATATGAAAGTCCACTGTGTGTTTTGATTATACGTTTTGATGATTTATTGCAGAGTCGGTGATAAGTGAAAGTTCTAAAAAACGGGGTTTCCTGAATAACGAAGATAGAAAGGCTATATGTCAAATATTGCTTTGCTCTAGTGATGCTAATGGAAATCTAATTGGAACTGGAGTAGTAGAACGGGTAGCGGCATCATACAATGTTCATAGAAGTGTTATTTATCGCATATGGAAACAATTAAAGGACACAGGTAATGTTTGTCATAATAGAACACAAAATTGTGGAAGGAAACGAGTTCAATTAGATTTGGAGTTAATGCGTCAAGTTCCATTATCAAAACGGTCAACCTATCGATCTCTCGCTTGTGCTCTAAATATTCCTAAGACATCATTGGTAAGGTTGCATAAGGTCGGAGTGATACGACGGCATACAAACACACTTAAGCCTTATTTAAAAGAGGATAACATGATTTCATACAAACACATTAATGTAGGGAAGAAAATCTTTATTCAGCAAGATAATGCAAGGTCACATATTAGTAAAGATGATCCGGATTTTTGTCGTGCGGCAAGTGAAAGTGAGTTTGATATTCAATTGACATGTCAACCCCCTAATTCACCAGATTTGAATGTCTTAGACTTAGGCTTTTTCAATGCCATTCAATCTTTACAACAAAAGGAACCGGTAAAGTCAATTGATGAGCTTGTTAGTGCAGTTCAAAAAGCATTTGATGAGTTTTCTACTGTGCAATCCAACAAAATTTTTAGCACTCTTCAATCATGCATGATTGAAATAATGAAGATAAATGGATCTAACAAGTATAAAATTCCCCATATGAAGAAAGACATGCTATATAAACAAGGTGGCATACCGGTTCAAATGAGTTGTGATTCTTCACTGGTACAAGAAGTCACTGAATATCTTCAAAATTATGATTCTTAATTTTTTCTTTTACATGGAATGCAATATTATAAGAATATTTAATGATACTGCAATATTATAAGAATATTTAATAGTGTTATTTTTTGGAACGTTATATATACTGCATGCTTTTTAAGAATTTCCAACTATATACTTCATTCTTATCATTACTATGTTCTATTCTAAAAAAATCTATTTTTATTATAAAAAAAAACAACAATAGCAGTAACATATGAAAAACAATAGAAATAAGGTACTACTCGTTAATTATCACAAACTGCATCGTCAAAACAACACTCCATGGCACAAACTGCAAATGTTTCGACAGACTATATTTTGGTTCATAGTGCAAAACAACACTCCATGGCACTTGCAGTTCATTTTCATAATTATATTCTATTCTAAAAATTCAATTTATATTAAAAGAAAACAACACTGTAGTAAAACAATAGAACAAAAGTTACTCATTAATCATAACAAACCGCGTCGGCAACTTTCGAAACCGTTTTATCGCGATCATTTTTGCGGTAACAAACCATTTCTTAAAACCATAATCATAATTCATGACATTTACATTACATTAGATTCCATAGAAATATATTTTGAGCACATTCATAGCCTCATTCCTCAAAGCTTCACGTACATGGTCGAAGCCATCTTCTTCTTCCTGTTTAACATTGCTATTTTCTTCTGCTTCTTTTTCCTTCTGCTTAACACTATTATTTTCTTCTGTTTTTTCTGCTTCTTTTTGGTGCCATGTTTTAAGCTTCTTTCTAATCACTGGTTGTCTTCCTTCTTCCTCACTCTCGATATCCGATTCTTCAACAATATCGCTACCTTCGTATGGATCCTCAGTGTTGGGGAACCTATTCAAATCAGAATTTTGTTTCACTTTTCTTTCATGAGATTTTTCAATCTTACTTTCATAGGTGTGATGAGAGTTCATACTCATGGTTTTCTTTGAAATATGAGTAAGATACTCGTAGTAGTTCCCTCCTTTATAACCAGTGGGAATTTTTTTCCCTCCAAATCATTAATATCAATGGAAACTGAATAGGTTTGGCTTTAGATACCCATTATGTGTATGGGGAATATACATAGCATGTTCTTTTCAAAACATTAATGCCCAATGAATAATAAATATTGCATTTTGTTTACTAAGGGTATAAATGAGATTTCTCAATTAATAAAATTTAATTTTATAATGTGTCTCTTATAAAAAGGACCAAAAGAAAGTTACAATTTGTCTCTTACAAATAGGAACGGAGGTAGTATAATGGTAGTCTGTAAATGACAAGACTCCATGGATTTTACAAAGTTGAAAATGGTAATTTACATGGAAAAGGGTTACATTGAATACAAATGATCCTCAATCCTTCTACCAACTCTTGATATCCACTGTGCTCTTGACCGCTACTGGAGATGAACTGATGTCAACCCTTGGGCTCAAACAAGTCTTCAAAATCACTGAAGATCAACAAAATGCAGTTACTTGCCATAATCCCTAATTTTTTCATAAGTTGCCCCAAGGTGGGGTACTCAACTTATCGGGATATTCTTTCTGTTTTATGTCTGTAATTTTTGCATGGATCGTCCTTTCGGGTTTTCAATCCACCGAGACGCTCATTTTTGCCTAAGCCGCCCTTTCGGGTTTTCAACTTAGCGAGTTGTTCTTTTATTTTTTTAGGCGAAGTATTTCTTGACTGCATCTACGTTCACTGGACGAGTGAACTCTTCACCATCCATAGTTGTAAGAATCAATGCACCGCCTGAAAAGGCTATCTTAACAACATATGGGCCTTCATAATTAGGAGTCCATTTTCCTCTGGAATCTGGCTTGAACGTCAAAGTTTTCTTGAGCACAAGGTCACCTTCTCTGAATACTCGAGGTTTGACCTTCTTATCAAAAGCTTTCTTCATTCTTTGTTGATACAACTGACCATGACACATGGCAGTCAATCTTTTCTCTTCAATTAAATTCAGCTGATCAAACCTGGTCTGACACCATTCAGCTTCAGTCAACTTGGCTTCCATGAGCACACACAATGAAGGAATCTCAACCTCTATGGGGAGCACTGCTTCCATACCATATACAAGAGAGAATGGGGTTGCCCCTGTTGAAGTGCAGACGGATGTACGATACCCATGCAAAGCAAATGGGAGTATTCATGTCAATCCTTGTACGTGACAACCATCTTCTGGATAATCTTCTTGATGTTCTTATTCGCAACTTCAACAACCATATTCATCTTGGGTCTATAGGGAGAAGAATTATGATGTACAATCTTGAAGTCTTTACAAAGAGCTTCCACCATATTATTATTCAAGTTCGATCCATTATCAATAATGATCTTACTTGGCATACCGTAACGGCATATGATCTGATTCTTGATAAACCTTACAACAACTTTCTTGGTTACATTTGCATACGATGTCGCTTCAACCCATTTGGTGAAGTAGTTAATTTCCACCAAAATGAAACGATGTCCATTCGAAGCTTTGGGCTCAATCATATCAATTCCCCACATGGAGAAGGGCCATGGGGAAGACATAACATTCAATAGTGTCGGAGGAACATGAATCTTATCAACATAAACTTAACACTTGTGGTACTTCTTCACAAATTTACAACATTCAGATTCCATTGTCAGCCAATAGTAACCTGCTCGCAACATCTTCTTCGCCATTGCATGTCCATTGGAATGAGTACCAAAGGAACCTTCGTGCACTTCAGTCATCAACAAGTCTGCTTCGTGTCTATCCACGCATATGAGCAAAACCATGACGAAGTTTCTCTTGTACAGTATATCACCATTCAAGTAGAAATTATCGACTAATCTTCTCAAAGTCTTCTTATCTTTCAAAGATGCCCCAGGCGGGTAAACTTGACTTTGGAGGAAACTTTTGATGTCGTAATACCACGGCTTCTCATCTTTGATCTCTTCAACAGCAAACACATGAGTTGGCCTATCAAGATGCATCACGGATAAATTTGGAACTTCATTCCAATATTTCACTACAATCATTGACACCAATGTTGCAAGAGCATCTGCCATCCGGTTTTCATCTCGAGGGATATGATGAAATTCAACCTTTGTAAAGAAAGTTGAAATCCTCCTCGCATAATCTCTATATGATATTAAACCGGGTTGATTTGTCTCCTATTCTCCTTTGATATGATTCACAACCAAAGCTGAATCAGCGAAGACATCTAGATAATTGATTCGGAGATTCATGGCCTCTTCAAGCCCCATAATGCGAGCTTCAATCTAGCTGTAAATGGTAGATGTGTGCCTTGAAGAGTAATAATCACTTCCCTAATGCAATTTCTATATTGATTAACAGCTCCATCAAATACCATGCCCCAACGGGAACCAGGTTCTGGCCCTTCTTTAAGCAACGATTCATCACAATCTTTCATTTTCAAATACAAAATCTCTTCATCAGGAAATTCATATTGCACTAACTAGTAATCTTCAATTGGTTGGTGAGCCAAATGGTCAGCCAAGATACTACCTTTGATCGCTTTCTAAGATCGGTATTCGTTATGATACTCTGATAACAACATCTGCCAATGGACAATTCTCCCAGTTAAAGCAGGCTTCTTAAATATATACTTGATTGGATCCATTTTGGATATCAACCAAGTGGTATGATTCAACATATACTAGCGCAGACGCTTAGCAGCCCAAGCCAATGCGCAACAAGTCTTCTCAAGCATAGAATACCGAGTCTCACAGTCGGTGATGTAAGACCCCAATTTTGACCCTAAGATCCTCATGGCATCATAACATTGCATTTGCATAACCTCAAGGATCATAAGCATCTTGGTTCCCTTTGCCTTTGGGTGGGACCTCTTGTGAGTAGTTTGAGATCACCAAGCATGCTTGAATTGTATATTATTGCTTTTCTCATTTTATTCACTAACCAAAAGCACAAAAATATGTGACTAACATCTTTTGTTTGTAGCTTGAGCAGTCACAAGGTCTAAAGTTTCTAAGAGATCCTTTGTGCAATGAGATGGTCAAGAGAAGATGAAAGCAAACATGGCAATGGTTCCCAAATCTCTCATCCATCAAATATGCCTCCCAAGTATCTCAATTCATCATTTTGATCAAATCAAATCAAGGGGCTTGAGGCTTGTTTCCCAAGGAAACCCTAATTCATCTATTCATCAGTTGTGCCTTACTCTTGAAACAACCTCAACCCATGGTCAAATACAATCAAGGGAAGTTATCTAGTTCATCATTCCATGCATATTTGAACTTATTTGAGCTCCCTCAATCATCAAATCATCAAGATATGAGTTTTGGACTTGAGAAGTTGATCAGTCAATTCATCTAACTATTTTGAAATACACTGAGACCTAACTTTTCATGTGTTAGTCAAATGAAGATGACCCCAAGAAAACAAATGTTCTTAAGGGAAATATGAACAACTTTCATGTTCATCAAAATTTGATTTGAAGCTTGGAAGGTCATCATCCATTCCAAGACATTATAGGTCATTTTGACTGAAGCCCTAATTTTTGGTCAACTTCCCAAGAACATAACTCCTTCATTTTTCATGATTTTGAGGTGGGACTTAATGAATTGGAAATCTTAATGTGTCTACTTCAAATGTTATGTTGAGAAAAAATACAAAATCTCAAAATAAATACATGTGATAATGCAAAACATTATAGGTCACTTTGGACCAAATGCATTGAAATGTGAAATAGTCCAACATCAAGTGCCCATAACGTCTTCATCAAAAAACCAAATGATGCAAAATTTAAATCCAAATTGATTTCCTTGAAAATATTTACAACTTTTATGTTGAAGATTTTGTCATTTGGAGCTTTCATCATTGAGACAGAAGGGCTTGAACATTGGCCAATTTTGGAAATTTCACATATGCATGTTTTGCACCCTACACTTCAAGTTCAATTTTCATTAATTTCCAAGGCCCAATTGGAGTTTTGATCAACATGACATTTGTTCCTTATGCAACAAGCTTTCCAACCATTACTCATAAGGTTACATTTCAAGTTTGAACATGGTATTTTCGAAGGCTTGAACATTATGGCACATTTTGGAAAATCATTTAAATTTGCATTGCATGATCCATTAACACACAATATGCACGTCCAATTTGTACATGATGATGATCAGCTGCTAAAACCAAGTGGAATTGGGCCCTCCATGCGCCTGTACAGGCCCATGCATGGAGGCCCTTTCCATCCATGCAATGCTTTGTTCATGCTTCCACCTTACCATTTGCTATGTATAGGAGTGCTTGGCCTCTCATTTCTTCAACCTTAAGGCGCCCTACATGCTGTGTAACTGAAATCCCACCCTCACACCAAAGGAACTATCTCACTTTTCTCTCAAATTTCAGGTCTGAATTTTGATTTCCTCGATTGAAATTTCAGATCTAAAGTTCCTTAGCCTTCTTCTCCTTCATCCATAGAGTGAACTAGAAGCTTTAGCACCAAGGAATCGTTCTCTCAAACTCTCCATTTCAGAGGTTTACTTCAGTTTTTGTTTTCTTCGAATCTCATTGTACATTGCTTGTTTCTTGTTATTGTTGTGTTGTCTGAAGTCCTCTTCATAGAGGCAATCATTTTGAGCTTTGAATTATTGAAATCCATCAAGTTCCAGTTGGACACCATAAAATTCAAGCTTTGATTCCTCTTGCTATGGAAGCCAAGAGCTGAATTGGTTGGTATATGGGTGATGTACATCACCCCAACTTTCATTTGATACCTGAATCGTGGATTTTCATGCACATTTATTCCTCTGTAATTTTTGGCCTTCGCCGGAGCTAGCCGAAGAAGACGATGGTGCTGGCTATCGTCTGGTCTCCAGATTGGATCAGAGCCGTCCATCTCAGTTTCCAGATCTAATCTCATGCATTTATTGTTATGACTTTTCATTTGGCATGGTGTGATACGTTTGACCCGCGTGTATGGTGAACACGCGCTTCTGAGCCGTGTGATGATTCACGTTAATTAATGAATCACCATCAGACGGCTCACGCTTTTTCTATTTTCCATTTTTCTGATTTTAATTTCTTTTATTTCTTTTAATTCCATTTTATTTCTAAAATTCATATCTCTCTCATTATTGGTCCAAAAATTATGGGACCAATTGCATTATTTCTCTTTTAATTTCTAGTTTCTGAAAATGACTTTTAATATTTATTATTTTATCATTTATTATTTTTTAATAATTTTCTCTTTTCTGATTATTTTTAATTCATTTTAATTAATTTTTGATATCCAAAAAATACAAAAATATTTTTCCAACCTCTTTGAATGATGATAGATCTATGAAAAATATTCTCATCAATTTAATAATTGATTTGAGATTTATTTGAGATTTTAGTTCAATTAGGTTATTTTTATGCATTTTTAATTGATTTAAAATAGTTTCTGACTTTTAAAAATGCTGAAATTTTTTGTCAAACTTTGTTTGACCTTATTGAACTTGGGATAATTCACTTGGACTTTTCAAAGTTGATTTGAAGTGAATTTGAAGTTTGACCTTTCTTTATTATTTTAATTCCATTTTATTTTAAATATTAAAAATGCCAAAAATATTTTATTTGTTTCTTGACTTCTAATCTTCATTTTGCTTCTGTTTTCTATTGTTTGACCTTGATCTTCTCTATCTTTGGTCATAGCTGTAGCGGAGTATTCGTTACCATTAGAGATATTGAATAAATCCAAAGTAAGCCATACAAGTCGAGTCGCCACCGCACTTCTATTTATCCAAAGGAATGGTTAGAAAGCGAATAAAAACCTAAAAGTTTTAACAAAAACTAGTAAAAGAAACAGAGATCTGGGTAAGGGGGTTGGTTATGCAATGGGAAGGTGTTAGGCACCCAAAACATCCTAGGTACTCCTAGGGAGCCCTTTTCATACTTGTGAAGGTTGTTGTCTTGTGAAAATTTTGTTTGTGCAAACATGATTGAAGAGATGAGAAAAGAATATACAAGTTTATTTACATTTTGTGTTTGAATAGATAAACCCATTGCCTACGTACCATCTTATAAAGATTAGGATAAAAACCTCGTAGTTCGGGATAAAAATCTCAAAATGAATGAGTGGATTGATTGGTCCAAAAGCCTTAAGGTCTTTTGTTATCAAAGGGAGAAAACGCAACCTAAAACCACAAGTCCACCATGTGAGGATAGCTTCAACATGCTAGTGAGGGGTGAACCCTATAATAAGCATGGAAGGCTCATTGTCCATCACTAAGGACAAAGGTGAGTATTACATCTACCACAAACTCAAACCTAATAGCTAAAGGTTATGGAAAAAATCTGATTAAGAAGTGGCCATTGAAACCACAAAAGAAATTTGAATGGGTTATATTTACCAATTAGAAGTATATACAAAAAATGGTCAAAGTGGATTAAAAGGTTCAATTCAAAATAAGTATTATGAAGAGAAGGTTTGAAAATCAAAAGCATAACGCTTAGGTTTCTAATGTTGAAAACAAATGGAAATGTTTGCACAAAAAGTTTTGGCTTGGGTTAGAGTGGAGAGAAGAAGAAGAAGGGCTAAGTCCTAAATGGAATAAAAAATAGTAAAGGAAAGAAATGAAACCACACTAGGAGTCCCTCTGTTGAGATCATATTGATGATCTAAGTAGCTCTCATCCTTTGGAACAAAACAACCACAAAGAAAATATCTCAAGCAATCAAACACTAGGTCATGCTTTCAAGAATCTTCCAATGGCTTTGGCATCTCTTTCTATAGATGAACATGGCAATGGTCCTCCAATTAAGCTCAAATGGGGACTCCTAGCACAAAAGCACACACATCAAAAGTTTCATGAAGTAAAACAAAAAATGGACATGAGTGAGTTTAGAGATTTGGTCCTTCCAATCCATCTTCATCATTAAGATCCTTTTACTCCAATTTTTGCATAAGGAAGGGTCCTAGAATCTAAGTCCAACTCTCCATTTCTTTGCATAGGGGAAGTCCTAGAAACTAAGTCCATATTGTCCAATTCTTGGTATGTGGTTCACAACAAACAGACAAACACAAGTGTAACAACCCAAAATTTGCCCTCCTTATTCACGCATTCATTTTTAGGTCATTTAACATTAGATACATTGCATTTCATCATGTCAATCGGGCTTAGCTCCAAGAAGCTTGAACATCATCCAGGACACTTTGTGGGTTCTATTTAGATGATCAGTCAACACAAGGGAAAGACTTGAGTTACTTCCAACAGGGGTCTATTCGTCAGTCAAAACGTTAATCTTGAAGGAGCAAAGGTTTGTTCATGAGCTGTCATGCTCGCTAGACGAAGCCCACGTGTTATGCAAAAAAAAAAACGAAATTTTTTTTTAATAAATAAATAAATAAATATAATAGAAAATCTTGGACTTGGACCTCTCTCAGTTGAGCCCACAAAGCCATGAAAATCAGGTTATAAAAGAGGGAGAACAAACAGAAAAAGGAAGAGAAGCAAAACACTCTGAGGTTTCCTTGGAAGAAAACCCTGGACAAAACCTGGAGAGAAACCTAGACAGAGAGAGTGAGAATTACTCTGCAGCAACCTCCAGGCAACTCTGAAAGGTTCATTCTGACTCACACACTTTCAGCTCAAGCAAACCCTAACATTGGTTTGCAAATCCAGTCGTGCCATTTGATTTCAACCGATCTCTCCAATCAGGTTTGCCCTATATCCATCATCTTTATGCCTTTAATTTGAATGCTCTAAATGTATGAGGTATTATGGGTGAATTTGATACCCTTTTGATGCATGTGTTTGACAAGAGGTTTAGGCCTCCTACCCTTGGTTGCTTTTTGTGAGTTTTTTGTGAATTTTAATGGCATGATTCATGTGGTTACATTTTGATTTGGGGGCAACTCTTGGTTACCCTATTTTGTTTCTCTAACCTGTTTGTTGAGTTTTGTTTTGTGCGGGCTCATATGACTCTTGCAGAGATGGTTTGCCTGGTGTTCCACTTTATTTGTGGGATACCACCTAGAGGTTTCATTCTGATTACCTGTACTGACTCACTTTCTTTGATGGTGTTAGCTTGGAAGGATCTCAGGGTTTCCTTGTTCCGTTAATTACTGTTACTTCGGATCTTTATCCGTGTGGTACTTTTACATTTTCCTGTATTTTTACGGCTTTCTTAGCTGGAAGACCTCGATATGAGGCAATGTTTTGTGTGTTTACTTTATGCAGGTTCCTTCGTCTAGGATTTCCCTTCTGCATGAGCATCCCTAACCCTACCAACTCATTGATTTTTCTTCTCCTAAGAACACGTTAACTCCTTCTACTACAGGAGAGTAAGTCTCCAAAGGTCGAGCATCCGGTAGATTGCGTAGTAACGTCGTTCGTCCAAAACCCAATCCATAACCCCGTAGTTAGCTGAACTACGACTTGCTCTGATTCTCATTCCAGATGAGATACGTAGGCATAAGACGCGATGTCTTAGCGAGCACAATTACCCTTAACCCCTAGGTAGCCGAGCTACGAAGACTCTGATTCTCATATTCAGATGAGATACGTATGCAGTGGATGCGGCATCCGTGCGACTCATTTTCTTTTGACCCTTTTTTTTTAGTAAATAACACATTAGATAAACCCACACCCTTTAGACAAGAACTACAAAAGTGGATCCCGTAGAGTACTACGGATGCGTAGGGGTGCTAATACCTTCCCTTCGCATAATCGACTCCCGAACCCATGATTTGGTTGTGAGACCCTGTCTTGTCCTTTCCTTTCCAGGTTTACTTCGAGCGTTTCCTTTCCCTCCTTTGGGATAAATAACGCACGGTGGCGACTCTCCTGTTTTTCTTCGCCGATTGTTTTTTTTTCGCATTCCATTTTTCAGGTTGCGATAGCTGGCGACTCTGCTGGGGACCCGGTTTCCCTAAGCGAGTCCCTCCTAGATATTGTAGCTTGTTTGTTTATTGGGTGTTTATTCTTTTGTACAGTTATTTATCTTTCAGCATTTACCTGCTTTATTGCATTGTGTACCTGAAATTCTAGTTATCAGACTTTGGATGTCACACTGGTTGTTATGACATCCAATTCTGCACAGACAGGGATTATGCAGAACTTAATAGTAAGTGCAGTAAATAACACAAGTAATTGTTCACCCAGTTCAGTCCAACATGACCTACATCTGGGGGCTACCAAGCCAGGGAGGAAATCCACTATTAGTAGTATCAATTCAAAGCTAAACTCACCCGTTTACAACTTATCACTTAATCCCTACCCAATGCAATTTCAATCTTAACCTAAGATCAGAGTTCCTACTCACTCCCCCTCAATCACCTCAATGATATTAAAGACACTTTGAAGTCACACTTCAAAAACAACTCTTGATTATGCTTCACAGCTTAAATCAAGATACACAGCACTCACGCTTAAAAGCTTTGAGTGACACAACACTTACAACTCAATGAACACCCTATGCCAAAGCAATCATCTACTTGATAATGGCTTGGCTTACAAGATACGTCTAATACAAGACTCACAAAATACAGCAGTGAAGTATGATGGACACACTAACTCTTCACGCTTCAAAATCCCCGAAACTGAATGAAGGAATGCCTTCCTTTTTATATTGCAGCACCTGGGCTTTTGCACTTGTATTTTCCTGAATTTTAGGTCACACAAGTTCCCTCAAATTCAACATTTAGGTTGCTAACAAATAGGCTATTTGTTAGGTTCATTGAATGTAGCTTGGTTGTTGATTTCCTGGATTTTCTCTCAGTTGTTGAATCCCTAAAGAATAGCCTGAGAAAAAGCTGAAACAGAAAACTGAACAACCTACAATTTAGCATATGCTGTCAGGCACGAATGTCACGACATTCAGCTTGACATCAAGGTCCATATGCTGAGTCTGTTTTTCCAGAAAACAGACTGTACAATTTGCTGACCTGTACATGATCAAAATGACCATACTACAGTAACAGCTTACATTAGTAAATGTCAAAGTGTCCAACTTAACATTTACACATTTGGCCTTAAGTTAGTTCTGTTATTCTCTTGAAGAACAAACTAAGTTATATGTTGAAGTATAGCAGAACACCACTCTGCCTAATCTTCACCAGCTGCTGTTAATGATGAATGTCACAACATCCAGTTTGACATTCAGTCAGTAGGCCTTATGCCAGGTCTGGTTCTTCCTTGATAACCAGACTGCAAATGAATACTAAGTTCTAACAGAACTTCTGTTCCTTAGTATCTGTTGACAGGTATGAATGTCACAGCATTCAATAATCATGTGTTAGCTAGTCCTGCAGTAACTACAATGTAGTCACATATACATGTCATGACATCAGTCAAGACATTAGTGTTTTACCATATAATGCAGCCAATTAAACACCTACAAACTCCCCCTTTGGCAAATTTTTGGCTAAAACACTTTGATCCCCATAACAGAGTTCATAGCAGCAGAATAATACTAGCTAATACACTCAGAGTGGCAGCATACTCACACACATGGAAGTTAAATAAAAACTTCACATAGCAGCACACACATATTAGAAGTTGCACCTAAACTTCAACATCAGCTGCAGGGGGGTATCTTCAGATCTGTCATGAGAGTCTGTTGTGGAGACCCACTCTGTTTGTCAGGGTTATTGGTGATTATTACTCCCCCTTTTTGTCACAAATGTTGCCAAAGCCAACAACATAGTCAGAGCACAATGACAGAGATCCAGACTTGGTTTTACTTCACAGTTTCAACCAAGTTAACATCCACTTGATCTTGCTTCACAGCTTCGATCAAGTGATCACCCACTTTTGCTTTACAGTAGGTACCACCATATCAGATGCCATGATTTTGTTTCTGACATCCAGAACCACTCCTGCATGAACAGCATCCTTGAACTCCTGCAGGTACAGAGCCCTTCTCTCTGTTGGGTGTCTCCTTACCCTCTTGTATACACCCTTGTTGCAAGCAGCATAGCTATGATCTATTGACCAATCATAGCCTAGTACAAATTGTTTAATAGGCAGAGATATTAGACAATTTATCCCAAACATCAGTGGTTGCTATAAGGTCTCAGAGAGACATATTCCCAGTTTGCTCCTTAAGTTTTCAAACTGAGTAGCATCCAGAGCCTTTGTAAATATGTCAGCCAGTTGAAGTTCCGTGGCTACATGTTCCAAAGTGATCACCTTGTCTTCCACCAGATCTCTGATGAAGTGGTGCCTAATGTCAATATGTTTGGTCCTGCTGTGTTGGATGGGATTCTTGGAGATGTTGATGGCACTGAGATTATCACAGAACAATGTCATGACATTTTGAGTGACATTGTACTCAGTGAGCATTTGTTTCATCCAAACCAGTTGGGAGCAACTGCTTCCAGCAGCTATGTATTCAGCCTCTGCAGTGGACAGAGAGACACAGTTCGGTTTCTTGCTGAACCACGATATGAGGTTTTCTCCTAAGAAGAAACATCCACCTGATGTGCTTTTTCTGTCATTAGCACTTCCAGCCCAATCAGCATCACAGTATCCATATAGGACAGGCTCAGACCCATGTGAGTACAGCATCCCATAGTCACACGTCCCATTGATGTACTTGAGAATCCTTTTGACTTGATTCAAGTGGCTCACCTTGGGCTCTGCTTGGTATCTGGCACACACTCCAACTGCATAAGAAATGTCAGGTCTACTTGCAGTTAGATACATCATACTACCTATCATGCTTCTGTACAGGCATTGATCAACACTAGGCCCTCCATCATCTTTGGTTAGCTTCAGATGAGTAGGAGCTGGAGTCCTCTTGTGCCTGGCATGATCCATACCAAACTTCTTAACTATGTTCTTGGCATACTTGCTTTGGGAGAGAAACATAGAGTCCTCCATTTGGTTTACTTGCATTCCAAGGAAATAGGTCAGTTCTCCCACTAGACTCATTTCAAACTCAGATTGCATCTGGTGAACAAATTTTTTAACCATTTGTTCTGACATTCCACCAAAGACTATATCATCAACATAGATTTGAGCTATCATGATTTTGCCTTCTTCATCCTTCACAAACAAGGTTTTATCTATGCCACCCTTTCTGTATCCATTTGAGGTCAGAAATTCAGTTAACCTTTCATACCAAGCTCTGGGTGCTTGCTTCAACCCATACAAGGCTTTCTTCAACTTGTATACATGCTCAGGTTGGTTAGGATCACAGAACCCTTTGGGTTGTTCCACATAGACTTCTTCATTCAGGTAGCCATTCAAGAATGCACTCTTCACATCCATTTGGAATAGCTTAAACTTCAGGATGCATGCTACCCCCAACAGCAATCTGATGGACTCAAGTCTAGCCACAGGAGCAAATGTCTCATCAAAGTCTACTCCTTCAACTTGAGTGTATCCTTGAGCTACTAGTCTTGCTTTATTTCTAGTAATTACTCCTTTCTCATCAGATTTGTTTTTGTAGATCCACTTGGTACCAATGATGTTGGACCCTTCAGGTCTTGGAACCAGCTCCCATACTTCATGCCTTGTGAACTGCTCGAGTTCCTCTTGCATGGCAATGATCCAGTATTCATCAGTCAGGGCTTCTTTCACATTCTTTGGTTCAACCTTGGAAACAAAGCAGGAATTTGAGTTTATTCCTCTTGACCTGGTAGTTACACCACTGGTGGGATCCCCTATGATAAGATCCTTAGGGTGGTCTTTCTGAATTCTGATAGATGGCACTTTGGTGGGTGCTTCTACTTCACATTCAGGAGGAGGTTCCTGTACTTCTTCAGGCTTGACTGGACTGTCAGTTGGACTATCAAGGAATGTTTCAACATCCTCCATGACATCGGTTCCTTCCTCTTTATCATCCACAATGACATTTATGGACTCCATCAGGACATTGGTCCTGTAGTTGAACACTCTATAGGCTCTGCTGTTAGTGGAGTATCCCAGAAATACGCCTTCATCACTTTTGGGATCTAGCTTCCTTCTCTGTTCACGATCTGTGAGAATGTAGCATTTACTTCCAAAAATATGAAAGTACTTCACAGTGGGTTTTCTACCCTTCCATATTTCATACAGAGTGGAGGAGGTTCCTTTTCTCAAGGTGACTCTGTTGTGAACATAGCACGCGGTATTCATTGCTTCAGCCCAAAAGTGCATAGGGAGCTTCTTTGCATGAATCATTGCTCTGGCAGATTCTTGAATAGTTCTATTTTTTCTTTCAACTATTCCATTCTGCTGAGGAGTTATAGGGGAGGAGAACTCATGGCTTATTCCTTCAGATGAGCAAAACTCATCAAACTTGGAATTCTTGAATTCAGTACCATGATCACTTCTAATCCACACCACACAACTGTCCTTTTCCCTTTGAAGTCTTATGCACAGATCTTTGAAGACATCAAATGTATCTGACTTCTCTCTGATGAAGCTTATCCACGTGTATCTGGAATGGTCATCAACCACCACGTAGGCATACTTCTTCCCACCAAGACTTTCAACCTGCATAGGTCCCATTAGGTCCATGTGCAGCAGTTCCAGAACTCTGGAGGTTGTGGAATGTCCCAGCTTTGGGTGTGACATCTTGGTTTGCTTGCCCACTTGGCATTCTCCACAGACTCTTCCTTCATCAATCAGAAGCTTTGGCATTCCTCTGACTGCTTCCTTGGATATGATCTTCTTCATTCCCCGTAAGTGGAGATGTCCAAGTCTTCTATGCCACAGCTTCACCTCCTGTTCTTCCTTGGCTAAGGAGCATGTTGTGGAAAAGTTAGAGAGATCAGGTTCCCACAGGTAGCAGTTGTCTTTGGACCTAGTTCCTCTCAAAACTTCCTGATTGTCACCATTTGTCACAATACACAGCTCCTTAGTAAACTGAACATGAAAACCTTGATCACACAGCTGACTTATGCTGATGAGGTTTGCAGTTAGTCCTCTTACTAACAGCACATTGTTCAGTTTTGGCACTCCAGAACAGTCCAGTTTGCCCACACCTCTGATTTTTCCTTTGGCACCATCACCAAAAGTCACATAGCTGGTGGTGTGAGGTTGAATGTCTACCAGTAGATTTTCCATACCAGTCATATGTCTTGAGCATCCACTGTCAAAGTACCAGTCTTCTCTGGAATGTCCCCTTGAAGAAGTGTGAGCAAGGTTAGCAACACACTTTTGATTCTCAGGTGAGAAGTGCATCTTAGATGCCAGCTGCTTAGGATTGACCCGAGGTGTCTGCTTAGCCGCCCATGTTGGTCTTTTAATGGGGGCATTATGAGTAGACACCTTTTTCTTGGGCCTACCATGAGAGGTCTGGTTTGGGTAACCATGCAGCCGGTAGCAGAATGGTTTTATGTGACCGAATCTACCACAGTAATGACATTTCCATCTCTTGAATTTCTTCTTCTGATGATTGTTCATTCTGGTTCCTCGATGTTGTGACTTTGGATGAGACTTCCCTTTGGATTTTTGAACTTTAGCCTTTGGGCGTTTGCGTTCAGTTGAGGATCTTTTCCCAAAGCCTAAACCAGATGTGTTTCCAGACTTCTGTCCTGTCTTCAGGATTTCTTCCAAGGTGTCAGATCCCTTATTCAACATCTTGATGGATTTGGTCATTTGGTCTAGCTTAGAGATCAGCAACGAAATCTCACCCTTCAGACCCTCTATGACTTTCAGCTGCTCTAGTTTTTCAGCTTCTAGTTCTTTGATGAGTTTCTTATGCTTTTCTCCTTGGATGCAAACTTCTGCACTTTTAACACATAATTCTTTATATGAGGCAGCAAGCTCATCCAATGTGAGTTCATCTCCACTTGAGTTATCCTCTGAGGCACAAACACTGGTTAGAGCAGTGACTTGTTTGGCCGATTCTCCTTCAGATTCACTCTCAGTGTCTTCTTCTGACCAGGTGACAGATAGTCCTTTCCTTTGCCTCATGAGAAGGATAGGGCAGTCAGCCTTGCTATGACCATATCCTTCACATCCATGGCACTGGATTCCCTTGCCTTGGTTGGCCTTTTCTTCATGAGTTGATCTTTTCTTTATGTCAGACGGGGTGTTCTTGACATTAGATCTACCCTGTTGATCAACTTTCTTTATGAGCTTGTTGAACTGTCTCCCAAGCATGGCTAAGGCTTCTGATATACTTTCATCACCTCCAGTATATCCTTCTCCTATAAAGGCTATGCTTTTCTTCTTCTCAGCATACTCACCTAAGCCCATTTCAAAGGTTTGGAGAGAACCAAAGAGCTCATCTACCTTCATATTGCTGATGTCCTGAGCCTTCTCTATGGCAGTGACCTTCATAGCAAACCTCTTAGGCAAGGACCTGAGAATCTTTCTTACAAGTTTCTCTTCAGTCATTTTCTCACCTAGTCCACTAGAGGTGTTTGCAATTTCAAGAATATTCATGTGAAAGTCATGAATAGTCTCATCCTCTTTCATCCTCAGATTTTCAAACTTGGTTGTCAACATCTGAAGTTTGGACATCTTCACCTTGGAAGTACCTTCATGAGTTACCTTGAGGGTATCCCAAACTTCCTTAGCTAGTTCACAATGGTGCACCAGCCTGAAGATGTTCTTAGTGATTCCATTGAACAGTGCATTCAAGGCTTTGGAGTTTCCAAGAGCTAATGCCTCTTGTTCCTTGTCCCAATCTTCTTCGGGAATCTGCACACTGACTCCATCTTCATCAGTCCTCGTTGGATGTTCCCATCCCTTGTTGACAGCTCTCCAGACTTTGCTGTCTAGAGACCTTAAGAAGGCTATCATGCGAGGCTTCCAGTCATCATAATTAGATCCATCCAACATGGGTGGTCTGTTTGAGTGTCCTAAATCCTTGTCCATGGTACTAGAAAGTAACTTCCCTAGATCTCACCCAGAACTTCACAGGCAGGGTGCCTGCTCTGATGCCAATTGAAATTCTAGTTATCAGACTTTGGATGTCACACTGGTTGTTATGACATCCAATTCTGCACAGACAGGGATTATGCAGAACTTAATAGTAAGTGCAGTAAATAACACAAGTAATTGTTCACCCAGTTCAGTCCAACATGACCTACATCTGGGGGCTACCAAGCCAGGGAGGAAATCCACTATTAGTAGTATCAATTCAAAGCTAAACTCACCCGTTTACAACTTATCACTTAATCCCTACCCAATGCAATTTCAATCTTAACCTAAGATCAGAGTTCCTACTCACTCCCCCTCAATCACCTCAGTGATATTAAAGACACTTTGAAGTCACACTTCAAAAACAACTCTTGATTATGCTTCACAGCTTAAATCAAGATACACAGCACTCACGCTTAAAAGCTTTGAGTGACACAACACTTACAACTCAATGAACACCCTATGCCAAAGCAATCATCTACTTGATAATGGCTTGGCTTACAAGATACGTCTAATACAAGACTCACAAAATACAGCAATGAAGTATGATGGACACACTAACTCTTCACGCTTCAAAATCCCCGAAACTGAATGAAGGAATGCCTTCCTTTTTATATTGCAGCACCTGGGCTTTTGCACCTGTATTTTCCTGAATTTTAGGTCACATAAGTTCCCTCAAATTCAACATTTAGGTTGCTAACAAATAGGCTATTTGTTAGGTTCATTGAATGTAGCTTGGTTGTTGATTTCCTGGATTTTCTCTCAGTTGTTGAATCCCTAAAGAATAGCCTGAGAAAAAGCTGAAACAGAAAACTGAACAACCTACAATTTAGCATATGCTGTCAGGCACGAATGTCACGACATTCAGCTTGACATCAAGGTCCATATGCTGAGTTTGTTTTTCCAGAAAACAGACTGTACAATTTGCTGACCTGTACATGATCAAAATGACCATACTACAGTAACAGCTTACATTAGTAAATGTCAAAGTGTCCAACTTAACATTTACACATTTGGCCTTAAGTTAGTTCTGTTATTCTCTTGAAGAACAAACTAAGTTATATGCTGAAGTATAGCAGAACACCACTCTGCCTAATCTTCACCAGCTGCTGTTAATGATGAATGTCACAACATCCAGTTTGACATTCAGTCAGTAGGCCTTATGCCAGGTCTGGTTCTTCCTTGATAACCAGACTGCAAATGAATACTAAGTTCTAACAGAACTTCTGTTCCTTAGTATCTGTTGACAGGTTGAATGTCACAGCATTCAATAATCATGTGTTAGCTAGTCCTGCAGTAACTACAATGTAGTCACATATACATGTCATGACATCAGTCAAGACATTAGTGTTTTACCATATAATGCAGCCAATTAAACACCTACAGTACCTATGACTGTCGTATCTGCTGGTTCTGTTTGTGAGATGAGTTCTATACCCGAACTCGAGTGCACTTAGAATAGGAGAATGGCATAGTCTTGTTGACTTGTGTGGAGTTATTCCTTAGCAAGTTGACTTGCAAGCCCATTCACTTGGTGGAGGTCATGTTGGGATCAATAATGTCACACAAGTAAGTTGTGGTTAGACATTACTTTTTCCAATATAGACCTTAGAAGCCAAGGACCTTAGTTTACCAAACCCATCTTGGCTTATTCGTAGGACGTAGTGCGAAAGTCGTTCAAGTGTAAGATTTGATACGATTGTTACGTGATACTACACTCATAAGAGTCTCTCTTGAGATTATTTTTGGAATACGAGTAGTCGTTCATCCGATAATATCCGAAAGATGGGATTATGACTATGGGAACCTTTTGTAGAACATGTTTGGCAGGTTTAAACCTTAGTACACTCCCTTTGGGTGGTTCTTAACCTAAACTCCATGCTCATGACTTGCAACAAACCCTTTATTCATGGTTGATCCGTTCAGGTATCCTTAATATCAATGAAACTTGGGTGTTGATAAGGTGTCAACCATAATCCACCAAAAAATGGATGGTTGATATTAAGGATAACATGATCCATCCCATGACCTTTGTTTGGTGTGCTTTGCTTGATCCTCTTAATTTCTCTCCAGGCAGTGCAACCTGACAGATGTTCAAGCGGATCCAGCCATCCTGATTGACATGCCATTGCATTGCATAACATCATTCGCATATTTGCATCCAACATCTCATGCTTATTCATTTGCAGGGTATTCCCTTTTTAAGGGGGGGGCCTTAAAATTGAATAAGCAGTGCATCGCATACCATGCATACTAACCCTTGTTTGTTTTGCAGGTGTCACCGTAGTGTCTAATGTTTGTTCCCTGTTTCAGGCAGTTATTGGTCCCAAGCGAGTTCACATGTACCCGACCAAGGAAAACCGTCCACGACTAGCAATGGACCAGATACAGAAAGAATTGGCTGATATGCGTGAAACGATGGATCAATTCATGACATTGATGACTGGTATGGCAGAAGGCCAAGAAAAGCTGAGGGAATTTGTTGAGCAACTGAGGCCCGATCCAGAGGTGGAAAGACCAAGTGCTAAGGGGAATCCTGGTAACCCTGGGAACGCTGATAACCCTGTGAACACTGGAAATGCGGGTAACGCAAATGTTGATGGAAACCCGGGTAATGTTGGCAACACGAGAAATGTTGGGAATGGTATTGGCGGAAGGTACAATGTGAATCAAGGGATTCGGATTAACGGGCGCCCCGTTACTGAATATTGTCAGTATGATCAATTTTCTTTGCACGACGAGGCCCTCGAGACCACTCGCTGTATGGATGAGCTTGCTGAGAAGCTCAAATTTTTGGAGTCTCAAAATTCCTTAGGTTTTGATGTCACCAATCTTGGTCTGGTTCAGGGAGTAAGGATCCCTCACAAGTTCAAACCCCCTACTTTTGAGAAATACAACGGGGCTTCTTGCCTACGCACTCATCTCCAATCTTATTTGGGAAGGTTGGGAGCTCACACGGAAGATGAAAAGCTATGGATGTACTATTTTGAAGACAGTCTAACTAGAGCTTCTCGTGAATGGTATTCTCATTTGTCTCGCACTAACATCAAGAGCTGGAAAGACTTGGCAGAGGCTTTTGTCAAGCAATATCAATACAACTTGGACACGGCTCCAAATCGGACCTTGTTGCAAGGAATGTCTCAGACTACCAAGGAAACCTTTAGAGAATATGCTCAGCGTTGGAGACAGATTGCTGCATCCGTCCAACCCCCTATGTCTGAAAGGGAGATGGCGGACATGTTCATGAACACTCTTCAAGGCAATTATATCGAGAGATTGGCTGCTTGCCCGTCAATCAGCTTTGCAGAGATAGTGATTGCTAGAGAAAGGATCGAGAGTCTGTTGAAGATGGGCCGAATTCAAGACAACAGTGCTTTCAACTCATCAGTTCCCAAGAAACAGTTTGATGGTAACGGTCAGCAAAGAAGAGAAGGTGAGACGAGCGTTGTATATGCCGGCATAGGCAGGGGCAGAGGACGCCCTAATTATTATCAAGATCAAGTGGCTGCAGTCACTATTCTAACACCTGTTCCTCAACCGCAGTATCATCCGCAATAGCAACCCAAGTACAACAATCAACAACAAGGAGGTAATCCGGGTCAGCAGAGACCCTATCAACAACGTCCAAGGCAGGCGGACCGGGTCATTGAGCCAATCCCAATGCCTTAATCTGTATTACTTCCCAAGCTGATTGACATGAATCTGGTTACGTTGAGAACTCTGGCCCGACCGGTCGATCCCAACAATCTTCCTAGAGGTTATGATGTCAACGCCAGATGTGCTTTTCACTCCAACGCACCTGGCCATACTACAGATGATTGCAAGGCTCTCCAGCTAAAGGTACAAGATTTGAGAGATGCCCAGGCTATCAATTTTTCTCAGGTGCCTAATGTTATCCAAAACCCGATGCCAGCTCACGGCGGGCAGAGGATTAATGCTGTTGATAGTGGGGAAACTTTGAATTTGGTTTCTGATGTGACTAAAGTGAAGACTTCGCTATCGGTGGTCAAAGACCGACTCTTGAAAGGACGGATTTTCCCGGGCTGTGGGGAAGAGTGCAGAAATTGTCAAGACGCCGAGAACGGATGTGATAGTTTGAGAAGGGGTATTCAGCAACTGATAGATGAAGGTTGTCTTCAGTTCGATCAGACTCGTCCAGTGAAGAATGATGTGTCGATAGTAAAGTTTTATTTCACTCTTGAAGAAATATATGTTCCCGAGAGACCCGCTCTGACAACAATATATTTCCCAGAAAGTCCAGCACCAATTTACTCTGACAACCCTCAACCGACTTTGATTGGTCCGGTCACCATCACGGTACCAGGACCTGTTCCGTATGAGAAAGACAGTGCTATCCCGTGGCACTATGGGGCTGATATCTACTGCCAGGGGCAGAAAGTTAACGAAGAAGACATTGACATTGGTAGCTCCGCTGTAGATAATGTTGGAGGAATTGGTGGCTTCACTCGCAGTGGACACCTATTTGCACCATCAACATTGCGCACGAATGCTGAAGCTGAGGAAGCTGCCAAGGCTAAAGGAAAACAGGTATCCACCGAAGAGGTTACTACCGAGGAAGCTCCTCCTAAGACCGCATTCGAGAAGGAAGTGGATGAGTTTATGAGGATTATCAAGAAAAGTGACTACAAGGTAGTCGACCAGCTAAATCAGACACCCTCAAAGATCTCCATTCTCTCACTATTGATGTGCTCTGAGGCACACAAAGCAGCCTTGTTGAAAGTACTGAATATGGCTTATGTTCCCCCAGAGATAACTGTTGACCAGATGGATTCGGTAGTTTCGAATGTACACACTAGCCATGCGCTAGGTTTCACCGATTATGACCTAACATCTGAGGGCAGGAATCACAACAAAGCCTTGCATATCACAATGGAATGCAAAGGGACGGTGCTTTCCCATGTTTTGGTTGATACAGGCTCTTCTCTAAATGTTCTTCCAAAGAAAGCCTTGATGAAGTTGGATTGCGATGACGCCACCCCGAGGCCGAGTAATTTGGTTGTGAGGGCTTTTGATGGCTCTAAGCGAGCTGTTTGTGGCGAAGTTGAGTTGCCAGTTAAGATTGGACCGCAGATATTCAAGAGTACCTTTCATGTGATGGATATCCAGCCTGCCTATAGCTGTTTGCTAGGTCGGCCCTGGATTCACGCTGTCGGTGCTGTTACTTCTACTCTCCACCAGAAGCTCAAATATGGACTAGAAGGTTAGATCGTCACTGTCTGTGGTGAAGAGGATATTTTTGTTAACCACCAGTCTACGTTTAAGTATGTAGAGATGGATGGCGAGATGCATGAGATGTTGTGTCAGGGCTTCGAAACTATAAACATCAGTGAGGTCGTGCCCGAAGCTGTCTTTTCACCTGAGTCTGAGAAGGTCGGGACTTCTATCTCTTCATACAAGCAGGCTATTGAAGTGGTTAAGGCTGGTAATGCCCAAGGCTGGGGCAAATTTGTGGAGCCAATCATAAAAGAAGACAAGTTTGGATTGGGGTATACTCCGGGGTCTCAGAAGAATGAAGCCAGTACTTTCTCCAGATGAAGACAAGGCTGACAACGACTGTGACTTAGATAGCTGGATTCGCCCGTGTGTCCTAGGAGAAAAGCTCGACGATTGGTCGTTTGAAAAAGTCATCCGGTTTACTCTACTGAAGGAGTAATTTTTATTGTTTTCCTTTTATCACATGCATAACAAAGTCTTACACTTTGACCAAGGTGTAATGACTCATCTGTAGGGCCATCCATTTAGTTACATTTCAGAATTATTTTCATCATCAATAAAGGACAGCTTTTGCAAACAATTTTGTGTTCTCTTTCTTTCAATTATTTTTACTTTTACAAAAACGGCAATGTTTCTTTTTCATGTTTCTTTTTCGTTTTTCTTTCCAAAAAACACCTCGTAAAACTGATCACCCGGATCTCACTGCTAACGACACTGCTATGGCCAAGTATGACTTCGACAATCCTATCTATCAAGCCGAAGAAGAGGTTGAGGAAGATTGTGAATTGCCTGAGGAGTTATCCAGGTTGTTGAAACAGGAGGACCAAGCTATCACACCTTATCAGGAGGTGGTTGAGACCATCAACATTGGTACCGAAGACGACAAGAAAGAGATCAAGATCGAGGCCAGTCTTCAGGCCGAGAGGAAAAGACCGTTGATCATGTACTTGACTGTGTTAGAAAGGTCAATGGGTTGTGTGCTCGGTCAGCATGACGAGTCATGTCGAAAAGAGCATGCAATATACTACCTTAGCAAAAAGTTTACCGACTGTGAACAAAGATACTCACTGCTCGAGAAAACTTGTCGCGCTTTGGCATGGGCTGCTCGCCGACTAAGACAGTATATGTTGACTCACACGACTCTATTGATATCAAAGATGGATCAAGTCAAGTATATTTTTGAAAAGCCAGCAGGGTTGCTAGGTGGAAAATGATGCTGACAGAGTATGACATCCAATACACTCCACAAAAAGCCATCAAAGGAAGTGTCTTGTCAGACAATCTTGTCGCGCAACTGATTGATGATTACCAACCTATGAGGTTCGACTTTCCTAATGAGGACATCATGTTTCTCAAATCGAAAGATTTCGAGGAACCACTCCCGGAGGAGGGGCCTGACCCTGAATCCAAATGGATTATGATGTTTGATGGGGCGGTCAACGTCAATGGTCGCGGAGTTGGTGCAGTGTTGATCACACCGGAGGGGGTTCATATGCCATTTTGTGCCAGAATAACTTTTCCCTGCACCAACAATGAAGCCGGACGAAGCAGAATGGGTCCGTTCTCGATACAATCAGCTAAGCCTAGTTGAGGAAAAGAGACTAGCAGCTATATGCCATGGCCAGCTATATCAGAGACGGACGAAGAGAGCGTTTGATAAGAAAGTACGCCCTCGGGAGTATCGAGTCGGTGAATTGGTACTCAAAAGAATTCTTCCTCCCAACACAGATCACAGGGGCAAATGGACACCGAACAACGAGGGTCCATACGTGGTTAAAAGAGTTTTCTCTAGCGAAGCTCTGATACTAACAACCATGGAGGGCGAAGACTTCCCGTCCCCTGTCAACTCAGACGCAGTTAAAAAATACTTCGCATAAAATAGACCCGCTGGACAGTAAAAAGAATAGTCCAGGCAAAAAAGGGGCATCCCGACGAACCAAAAAAAAGAACGAAGAGGTTCGGGCAAAAATTAGGGATATAAAAAAAAAATGTACACCCGGTGAGTCAAAAACCCGAAACGGTGGCTCAGGCAAAAAAGGGTATCCCGGTGGATTGAAAACCCAAAAGGGCGGTCCACGCAAAAGTTAGGGAATAAGCGAATAACTGCGATCTGAGTTCATCCGTGTTATATCACCGCTTCATTCAATTCGGCAATCTTCGAAGGTAAAAGATCGACTAATCATCCACTTCAGAAAGCAAGATGAGCAGAGCGTCTTAAGGACATACGAGCCATAGCAGAGTCGAAACTCGGTGGGACCCCGTTTCCACATTGCCATTAGGATAGTTTCTCTTGTTCAATTTATAGCGATCGCCTCTTTCTAGGGATCAGCTTCCTGATGTACTCGCCATTTCCTGGCACAAATTTTTCAACCAACAAAAGTCGAATAATTCAGTTAAAAAGCCTCTTTACTTTTCATTTATCAGTTTGTTTGCAAAAGATGTCTAAATTCTTGAGGAAACATATTGCATCTGAATGTAATGGTGGCTTTTGCAGATGACTTGCACAGGAAAACAATCAAAATTGCTTTGAATGTGCTTAATCCCGGACGGTGAATTCAAACCGAGTAATTCCCCGGGGCATACGTGTATTTTTTGGTTACAGGTCACAGGAACCGGATGCCAAGTCATGAATCCTCACCCCCAAGCGGTTGACAAGGCCTCTCCTCTGCAGAGCAGGTTCCCCAGTAGAGTTGACAGTATCCAAACTGTATATCCCCAATAGAGTTGACAGTATCCAGACTGTATATCCCCAGCGGAGTCGACAGTGCCAGACTGTATCTTCCCTGCAACAGCGGCGTAGTCGCATACCCAACAGACAAGAGGGTGGTGTTCCCAGTGTTCATCTCATCCCCAGCAGATTATTTTTTTTAACAGATTTGTTTTAATCCCCATCCTGAGGACAATTAGCAAGTTCATATCCCCAACAAAGGTCGATTCCTACGACATTTCCCCAGGAAGTGCTTTCCTCACAGACTCTCCTCGCATAGCCTCTCCAAGCAAAGTTTCAATAGTTGATACTTCCCCAGCAAGGTCAACTTTTCAAAAAAGACCGATTTATTTTCGGTGGCTCCCCGGTCCCGGCAGACGGATCGTTACCCATAGAGCATTCAAGGATTGATACAGCGATCCGCTCCCTGCCAGAGTTGCTTCCCCAAGCAAATTTCTTTTTTCTTTTGCACCATGCATAACATTTGCATTTGCATTTGCATGCATATCAAACATACACATAAGCTGATAAACAGGTTCTTCAAAGTAGACTGAAAAATTACTTTACAACCAAAGTCATGAGATTCGACCAGAGGGTCAAGTGTGTGTGTGACCCAGCATGAGGGTCATTTTGAAGATTCAGCCTCAGAATCGTTTTCCAGAGATCCAGCCTGAGGGTCATTTCGAAGATTCAGTCTGAGAATCGTTTTCCAGAGATCCAGCCTGAGGGTCATTTCAAAGATTCAGCCAGAGAGTCGACTACGAGCGTTATTTCCCCTGCAAGCCAGCTGGAGGAATAAATTGATAGGTCAACAGAAAATCAACCTACAAGAGGATCCAGCCCGCGAATCGCATTTAAAAAACAAAGTCTAATCGAAGAGTCGTTATAACATGTTCTAGCCTGAAGAATATGTACGAAGCCCAAAAGTGGGATATTCTCGAAGCTGCATATCTAACATGAAGACTGTAGATTTCGATAGAGGGTCAACCAGCGCATGCCCCAGATGCGAGATCCTGATGATGGGAATTTATCATCAAAACAATCCAGATCTAGCCAGAAGATCAAAGTCAGGTCTAGCCCGAAGACCGAAAAATAGATAGATTCAGCCAGAGAATCAAAGAAAATAGATTCAGCCAGAGAATCGAAACAATTCAGATCTAGCCAGAAGATCGAAATAGATTCAGCTAGAGAATCGAAACAAGGAGATCTAGCCAGAAGATCGAAGAAGATCTAGCCAGAAGATCGAAGTCAGATCTAGCCCGAAGACCGGAAATAGATTCAGCCAGAGAATCGAAACAATTCAGATCTAGCCAGAAGATCGAAGTAGATTCAGCCAGAGAATCAAAGAAAATAGATTCACCCAGAGAATCGAAACAAAGGAGATCTAGCCAGAAGATTGAAGAAGATCTGGCCAGAAGATCGAAGAAGATCTAGCCAGAAGATTGAAATTGTATCCAGCCTGAGGATCAAAATTAACATCCAACCAGAGGACTAAATTGAGTATAGATTCAGCCAGAGAATCGAAACTCCAGATTAAGTCAGAAGACTGATTCAGATTCAACCAGAGGATCGGAAGAGAAATAAACAACGCGGTGTATTTCAGCATTTTTGTGGTGTTCTCGGAGCACAAATTTTTGGTTTGTCTTTGGTATTCAATCACAGCTCACCCTGTTTGTCTGATAAGATGTTCGCTTTCATCCTGCTCGGGTTAGCTGATGACTGAATAGGGGCAGCTGTAACACCCCAAAATTTTCCCTCCTTATTCACGCATTCATTTTTAGGTCATTTAACATTAGATATATTGCATTTCATCATGTCAATCGGGATTAGCTCCAAGAAGTTTGAACATCATCCAGGACACTTTGTGGGTTCTATTTAGATGATCAGTCAACACAAGGGAAAGACTTGAGTTACTTCCAACATGGGTCTATTCGTCAGTCAAAACGTTAATCTTGAAGGAGCAAAGGTTTGTTCATGAGCTGTCATGCTCGCTAGGCGAAGCCCACGTGTTATGCAAAAAAAAACGAAAAACGAAAAACGAAAAAAAAAATGAAAAAAAAACGGAAAAAAAAAAAAACAAAAAACGAAAAAAAAAATTAAATAAATAAATAAAATAGAAAATCTTAGACTTGGACCTCTCTCGGTTGAGCCCACAAAGCCATGAAAATCAGGTTATAAAAGAGGGAGAACAGACAGAAAAAGGAAGAGAAGCAAAACACTCTGAGGTTTCCTTGGAACAAAACCCTGGACAAAACCTGGAGAGAAACCTAGACAGAGAGAGTGAGAATTAATCTGCAGCAACCTCCAAGAAACTCTGAAAGGTTCATTCTGACTCACACACTTTTAGCTCAAGCAAACCCTAACATTGGTTTGCAAATCCAGTCGTGCCATTTGATTTCAATCGATCTCTCCAATCAGGTTTGCCCTATATCCATCATCTTTATGCCTTTAATTTGAATGCTCTAAATGTATGAGGTATTATGGGTGAATTTGATACCCTTTTGATGCATGTGTTTGACAAGAGGTTTAGGCCTCCTACCCTTGGTTGCTTTTTGTGAGCTTTTTGTGAATTTTAATGGCATGATTCATGTGGTTACATTTTGATTTGGGGGCAACTCTTGGTTACCCTATTTTGTTTCTCTAACCTGTTTGTTGAGTTTTGTTTTATGAGCGCTCATATGACTCTTGCAAAGATGGTTTGCCTGGTGTTCCACTTTATTTGTGGGATCCCACCTGGAGGTTTCATTCCGATTACCTGTACTGACTCACTTTCTTTGATGGTGTTAGCTTGGAAGGATCTCAGGGTTTCTTTGTTCCGGTAATTATTGTTACTTCGGATCTTTATCCGTGTGGTACTTTTACATTTTCCCGTATTTTTACCGCTTTCTTAGATGGAAGACCTCGATATGAGGCAATGTTTTGTGTGTTTACTTTATGCAGGTTCCTTCGTCTAGGATTTCCCTTCTGCATGAGCATCCCTAACCATACCAACTCATTGATTTTTCTTCTCCTAAGAACACGTTAACTCCTTCTACTACAGGCGAGTAAGTCTCCAAAGGTCGAGCATCCGGTAGATTGCGTAGTAACGTCGTTCGTCCAAAACCCAATCCATAACCCCGTAGTTAGCCGAACTACAGCTTGCTCTGATTCTCATTCCAGATGAGATACGTAGGCATAAGACGCGATGTCTTAGCGAGCACAATTACCCTTAACCCCTAGGTAGCAAAGCTACGAAGACTTTGATTCTCATATTCAGATGAGATACGTATGCAGTGGATGCGACATCCGTGCGAGTCATTTTCTTTTGACCCTTTTTTTTTAGTAAATAACACATTAGATAAACCCACGCCCTTTAGACAAGAACTACAAAAGTGGATCCCGTAGAGTACTACGGATGCGTAGGGGTGCTAATACCTTCCCTTCGCATAATCAACTCCCGAACCCAAGATTTGGTTGCGAGACCCTGTCTTGTCCTTTCCTTTTTCCAGGTTTACTTCGAGCGTTTCCTTTCCCTCCTTTGGGATAAATAACGCACGGTGGAGACTCTCCTGTCTTTCTTCGCCGATTGTTTTTTTTTCGCATTCCATTTTTCAGGTTGCGACAACAAGCACAAAAGATATATACACAATTATAAGCCCAAGTGTGCAAAAGGCAAATGGCATTAACATAAACATGTGCTCCAATGAGAAAAGGAAAAAGCAAATGAATAATATGTGCAAGAATTGTAAATTGCATAAAAGTAAATTGCATAAAGTAAATGTTAATTGTCAATAGTTAGTGTTAGTAGTTAGTGTGCCATAAGGCAAAATTTAGCGCTATGTTAAGCAATCGTAATTGGACTTATGTAGAAGTCACAACTATCTGAGGCCGATCAATAATAATGTAGGCAATAAATACAAGTTAGGAATCTTGATTAGTAAACCAAGTCCCAACAACTTGCCATGTCAAAAAGAGGAAGAAAATGATCTTGTATTGGTTTAAGCCATTTGCATGATTTAAAAGACAACATATCCTTAATGCAAAGCCATTCACTTGATCAATTGATCAAGATGAATTAGATTTGAATCAAAGAATGTTAAATCTCCCTAATCAATGCTAACTTATCAACCTTCAACTCAGTGATCAAAAAGAAAAAAAGAAAAAAAAGAAGAAGATGAATGATGAAGAATGGAAATGGCAAAAGTAAAGAAATATAAATGCATTAAGTGAAATATCATGTACCAATCCTCATATGTTGACCAATAACATTGAAAGTCAAGGTCAAACAATCAAAAACAGAAGTGAGATGAAGATTGGAAGTCAAGAAATGAATAGAATATTTTTGGCATTTTTTAATATTAAACTAAACTTGAATTAAAATAAAATGGAAAGGTCAAACTTCAAAATCACTTCAAATCAACCTTGAAAGGTCCAAATGATTTATCCCAAATTCAACAAGGTCAAACAAAGTTTGACAAAAAATCTCAGCATTTTTAAAAGTCAGAAACTATTTTTAATCAATTAAAAATGAATAAAAATAACCTAATTGAACTAAAATCTCAAATAAATCTCAAATAAATTCAAAAATTGATGAGAATATTTTTCATAGATCCATCATCATTCAAATAGGTTAGGAAAATATTTTTGTATTTTTTGAATATCAAAAACTATTTAAAATGAATTAAAAATAACCAGAAAAGAGAAAATTCACAAAAAATATCAAATGATGAAATAAAAAATATTAAAAATCAGAAATATAAACTAGAATTTATTTGGGAAATAATGCAATTGGTCCCATATTTTTTGGAATTAAAATGAGAGAGATATGATTTTTTGAAATAAAAGGAAATAAACAAAATTAAAACAGAAATTGAAATAATGTGGAAAATCAGGGATCGTTGGATGCGTTTCATTAATTGACGTGGCACATCAAATGGTACAGAGGCACGCGCTCACCATGAGTCCAGGTCAATGCGTAACACACAACATTAAAAATAGTCATAACATTGGACAGTGGAGATTGCATCTGGAAAAATAGATGAACGATCCAGATTGAATCTGGAGACCAGACGGTGGCCAGCGCCACCGTCTTCTCCGGCCAACGTCAAAAAATGCAGAAACGCAAATGGCCACCAAATGAGGCGATCTATATATCAATCGAAAGAGGAAGTGATGTACATCAATCCTATACCATGGACTTTCACTCTAGATCCCTATAAATGGAGAAATCAGAGCTAGAAGTATGGTGGTGTTCATCATGAACTTCATGTTTTTGCAACATTGAAAGCACAAATCAAATGCCTCTATTGAGAGGACTTCAGCCAACATTAGATCCAAGCAAAAAAGTCCATGGATGAAGAGAAACAAGGAAATTACCAGTTGGAGTGCAAGCTTGAGTTCTGGTGAATTAAGCACGAAACCTTGCTTGCTTTATCAAAACAGAAGTCCAATGGATCAAGGTGAAGAGGTCTAGGAACATTTAGATCAAAGAAAACAGTCGAGGAGACTGAATTCTAGATCTGAAATTTTTAGAGAAAAGAGAGAGTTCCTTTGAGTGTGGTTGAGGATTCAATTTAGCAGAGGTTCAGGCGCCTTTAGGTTAGTGGAATGAAGCTCATATGCAATGTATTTATAGGCAAGGCAATGCTGAATGCATGATTTCCAATTTGCATGAATGGGAAGGGCCTCCATGCATGGGCCTATACAGGCGCATGAAGGGCCTAATTCCACTTGGTTTTGGCATTTGATCATCATCATGTACAAATTGGACGTGCAAATTGTGTATTAATGGATCATGCATGGCAATTGAAATGATTTTCACAAAATGCACTATTTCATTGAAGCCTTCGAAAATGCCATGTCCAAAATCAAAATGCAAGCTTATGAGTAATGGTGGGAAAGCTTATTGCATAAGGAACAAATGTCATGTTGATCAAAATTTCATTTGGGCCTTGGAAACTAGTGAATTTTGAGCTTGAAGGGTGATGTGCAAAACATGTCAAGGCAAGATTTCTAAAATTGGCCAACTTTCAGGTCCTTCTGTTTTGATGATGCAAACTCCAAATGGAAAAACCTCCAACATCAAAGTTGTAGATCATTTCAAGATAATCAAAATGGACTTATATTTTGCATCATTTGGCTTTTTGATGAAAGAGGTATGGGCACTTGAAGTTGGACTTTTTTTACTTTTAATGCATTTGGTCAAAAGGGACCTATAATGTCTTGCATTATCACATGTATTTTCTTTGAGATTTTGAAATTTTGTTCAACATAACATTTGAAGTAGACATCTTAATATTTCCAATTAATTTGATCTCACCTCAAAATCATAAAAAATGAGTGAGTTATGTCCTTAGGAAGTTGACCCAAAATTAGGGTTTTAGTCAAAATGACCTATAATGTATTGGAATGGAAGATTGTCTTCCAAGCTTTAAATCAATTTTTGATAAACATGAAAGTTGTTCATATTGTCCTTAAGAACATTTTTTCTTTTGGAACCATCTCCATTTGACTAACACATAAAAAGTTAGGTCTCAGTGTATTTCAAAAAAGTTAGATGAATTGACTGATCAGCTTCTCAAATCCATAACCCATATCATGATGAATTGATGATTGAGGACACTCAAATAAGTTCAAATATGCATGAAATGATGAATTAAAGAAGTTACCTTGACTATATTTGACCATGGGCTGAGGTTGCTTCATGAGCAAGGCATTGTGATGCACAGATGAATTAGGGCTTCTTTGGGGAACAACCTCAAATCCTTTGACTTGCCTTGATCAAAAATGATGAATTGAAACACTAGGGGGGCATATTTGATGGATGAGAGCTTTGGGAACCATTACCATGCTTGCTTCCACCTCCTCTTGACCAATGACCTCCTTGAAGCTTTTGATCTTGTGATTGCTCAAGCTACAACCAAAAGATGTTAGTGACATATTTTTGGGCTTTTGGTTAGTAAACAAAATGAGAAAAGCAATGATATACAATTCAAGCATGCTTGGTGATCTCAAACCACTCACAAAGAGTCCCACCCAAAAGCAAAGGGAACCAAGATGCTCAATGATCCTTGAGGCTATGCAATGCAATGTTATAATGCCATGAGGGATCTTAGGGGAAAAATTAGGGTCTTACAGATGCCCCTATTTAAGGTCATTCTAGCCGGAGAAGGGAAGGTTAAAATCTTCGTCTCAACGAGGTAGAATGGGCTTAAATAAAAACAAAAGGATGAATTTTGGTCCCTAAGAGACCTCATGATGCAAATGTATGTATGCAAAAAAAGGTAAAACCCTGTGGATATATGTGTCCACAATAGTAAAGATTAAGAGGAAATTGACGACTCCCATGAATAATTCATTCTTATGGGGCAGAGACTCTACTGGGGAGTAAAGGACTAAAAATGCGTGAGCAAGTCACGACTCAAAGCCGGGGAAAAGAGTCTCCAAAGGGAATAAATCCATTGGAAAGACTCGAGCTGACTCAAAGATGCATGTATTGGGGAATATGCCGATACAGCGAAACTATCCGCAATGGATACTTCGGATAAAAATCCGGACGAAGATAATCCACTAAGGACTCGCTGGGGATACCCAACAGAATCTCCTAGGGAAGCAGGGGGATTAGGTATTACCGGTTACTGGGTAATAAGCTCTAAGAGACATATGATCCGAACACCGGTATAAGGGTGAGAGATACCATATACTCAGGAAGAAATGAATATCTAAGACCGGTATAAGGGTGAGAGATATCAAAACTTCAAAACATCTGAGGAATACCTAAAAAAAGGTATATTTCAACTCAGGGACTCTGACTCCACAGGGGACAAAAGTCATAATAGGGAGCAGAAAGGAAGAAACACCAGGGATACCGGTTACTGGGCATATAATAGGTGTCCAACCAAGGCGTGAATTGGGGAATATTTCCAAGACACTCATCATCCAAAAGAGGGCTAAAAGCAAACTCGATTATAGGATGGATATTCGATTCCGCAAAGGGGATAAGAATCTTACTCGACTGGGGAAGAATAAAAGGCGTCAACCAAAGAGTGCATGAGATATATTGTCTATTACCGTCAGAACGTAGATGATATACTCGCATGGAAGATTATCCACAACCGGTTACTGGGTTAATAAAGGATAAATCGACCGAAAAGAAAAGGCATCGGGATACCGAAACTAGGTATATAATGATGACCAATTCAGGAAAGAAACAATTGTTACCAACAACAGGGTAGACGAGAGATAACTTGCCGGGGGATAAATTGCATAATTAGGGAGGGAATATCAACACCGAATATTGGATGAAGATAACCGTCAAGGAGGGGATTACACCTATCGGATACTGGGTAGGAAACCACGGAAGAGTAACCGTCATCGATTATGATGAACAAAAGGTTAACTCTGCGAGGAAAAAGAATAGGGTTTACAACTACCGGTATAAAGGTAGAAAAACCACAGACTCTGTCGGGGATAAAATGAATGATTACTAATTACCGAGCAATTATTCATTTATACCACAAGGAAGCAAAAGGAAACAGTCACAAGAGCCAATTTAGGATCAAACCAAAGAGGCAAACTGAATCAAAACTCGTCCTAATGAGGATATAACTCAATAGGGGAGCCCATCCCAATATATGTGTTGGGAGGAAACGGAAACAATCGTCACCCGCGAGGATATAGCTCGGTGGGGAATATGGAAGAAAGGATAGACGCTTTCTGCCTATGGGGCTGACTCTATATGGAGAGATCAGACGCACACATCTGCTTGGGGAAATGTATACCACCAAATAGCAGGAGGCAACAAACAACGATATATGGCAAAGAAATGCAGCATGAATATCTGAATGTTATAATTATGCATGTATATGCGTGATTTATGTTTGATGAATGCTGACAAACAGACATATCTAACACACATAGGTCCAGGAATCAACCACCCGGTACTACATCTCAAGAGAGAAAGCAAGGATCACCGGAGAATATCCAATCTGCCGGGGATCAGAGATACCAGGAAACAGCAATATCTCTACAGGGAATGAATCATCACAGATAAAATCCACCACACCAACAACTCTACTGGGGATCTATCTGAGGAAAAGAAGGAATACTGGGGACCAACCACCAAATACCAAACCTTCTAAAGAGGACACACCTGTTGAAGAGGAAAGATCACTGCTCTGCTGCAGAGAAGGGAGGAGAATAACAATATTCTGGGGGAAGAGGATACAGTCATGCCAGAAGTATGAACAAATGTCTTACCCTGTTGGAAATCATACCACCCTTGGGAGAGCACTGAGGATCCCTTAAGTATCCTTTCGTCATTATGAATGTTCACTTTGTTTAAAACAATTTGTGAAAAATTTGTTTGTTTATAACAATGATATTTTCTCAATTAAAACATGCAAAACATTTGTTGAATAGAAACAAATAAGAGTGCAAATAATTGGATAAAGGTTCAAATTTATTTGATAGAATGGTAGTCTGCAAATGGCAAGACTCCATAGATCTTTACAAATTTGAAATTGGTGATATATATTAGAAAAGGGCTACATTGAACATAATGACCATTTCTCCACCAATTCCGAATCCAATGTATTTGAAGCTTCAGTTGATGATGACTGAGCGAGAATCTCTGACGAACGACCGTTGTAGAACAAAAGTCTTGTCAGGATGCAGTTACTTGCCAAATCCCTAATTTTTGCCTAGATTGCCCCAGGATGAGGTGCTCAATCTAGCGGGATATATATATATTTATTTATTTTATGTCTCTAATTTTTTCCTGGATCGCCCTTTTGGGTTTTCAATCCACCGAGACGCTCATTTTTGCCTAAGCCGCCCTTTCGGGTTTTCAACTTAGCGAGCTATTCTGTTTTTATTTTTAGGCGAAGTATTTCTTGACTGCATCTGAATTCACAGGACGAGTGAAATCCTCCCCATTCATAGTTGTAAGTATCAAGGCACCGCCTGAAAAGGCTCTCTTAACAACATATGGACCTTCATAGTTTGGAGTCCACTTGCCCCTGGAATCGGGCGCGAAAGACAAGACTTTCTTGAGCACTAGGTCACCTTCTCGGAACACACGAGGCTTGACCTTCTTATCAAAAGCTTTCTTCATCCTCTACTGATATAACTGACCATGACACATGGCAGTCAATCTCTTCTCTTCAATCAGATTCATTTGGTCGTAACGACTCTGAACCCATTCAGCATCAGTCAGCTTAGCATCCATCAAGACTCTCATTGATGGGATCTCCACCTCTACTGGGAGTACAACCTCCATGCCATAAACGAGGGAGAAAGGGGTTTCCCCTGTTGAAGTGCGGACAGATGTACGATATCCATGTAAAGCAAATGGCAGCATCTCATGCCAATCTTTATACGTGACAACCATCTTCTGGATAATCTTCTTGATGTTCTTATTAGCAGTTTCAACAGCCTCATTCATCTTTGGTCTGTAAGGAGAAGAATTATGATGTGCTATCTTGAACTCACTACACAGCTCTTCCATCATCTTGTTATTCAGGTTAGATCCATTATCAGTAATGATCTTATCTGGCACACCATATCGGCATATGAGTTGATTCTTGATAAACTTCACGACCACCTGTCTGGTCACATTTGCATATGATGCCGCTTCAACCCACTTGGTGAAGTAATCGTTTGCTACGAGAATAAATCTGTGTCCATTAGACGCTTTTGGCTCTATCATGCCAATCATGTCAATTCCCCACTTGGAGAAAGGCCATGGTGATGAAATCACATTCAGAAGTGTCAGAGGAATATGAATCTTATCCGCATAAATCTGACACTTATGGCACTTCTTCACGTATATGCAGCAGTCAGACTCCATTGTCAGCCAATAGTAGCCTGCTCTCAACATCTTTCTAGCCATGGCATGTCCATTGGAATGTGTACCAAATGAACCCTCATGAACCTCAGTCATTAACAGGTCTGCTTCGTGTCTATCCACGCATCTGAGCAGAACCATGTCAAAATTTCTCTTATAAAGCACATCTCCATTGAGGTAGAAACTGCCTGACAATCTCCTCAAAGTTTTCCTATCTTTCACAGATGCCCCAGGTGGGTAAATCTGGCTCTGAAGGAAACACTTGATATCATAATACCAGGGCTTATCATATTTCACTCCTTTAACTGTAAATACATGAGTTGGTCTATCTAAGTGCATCACTGTGATATTGGGGACTTCATTCCAAAGTTTAACCACAATCATCGAAGCTAGCGTAGCAAGAGCATCTGCCATCCGATTCTCATCTCGAGGAATATGATGGAAGTCAACCTCAGTAAAGAACGTTGAAATCCTCTTCGCATAATCTCCATATGGAATGAGGCCAGGCTGATTCGTTTCCCATTCACCCTTAATCTGATTAACAACGAGGGCCGAATCACCATAAACATCAAGATGCTTGATCCTAAGATCAATGCATTCCTCCAATCCCATAATACAGGCCTCATACTCAGCCATATTATTCGTGCATTTGAAAGTTAGCCTTGCTGTAAAAGGAATATGTGTGCCCTGAGGAGTAATGATTACCGCCCCAATACCATTTCCATACTGATTTACAGCGCCATCAAATACCATACTCCATCTGGAACCAGGCTCTGGCCCTTCATCAAGTGTAGGCTCATCGCAATCTTTCATTTTCAAATACAAAATTTCCTCATCTGGGAAGTCGTACTGAACTGACTGATAATCCTCGATCGGCTTATGTGCCAAGTGGTCAGCCAAGGTACTACCTTTGATAGCTTTTTGAGCTCGATACTCAATGTCATACTCAGATAACAACATCTGCCAACGGGCAATCCTCCCAGTTAAAGCAGGCTTCTCAAATATGTACTTGATTGGATCCATTCTGGATATCAACCAAGTTGTATGATTTATCATATACTGGCGTAAGCGCTTAGCAGCCCAAGCCAAAGCACAACATGTTTTCTCAAGCATTGAGTATCTAGACTCACAATCAGTGAACTTCTTGCTCAAGTAGTAGATGGCATACTCTTTCTTTCCTGACTCATCTTGCTGACCAAGGACACAACCCATTGAATCTTCAAGAACAGTCAGATACATGATCAATGGTCTCCCTTCCACAGGTGGGGACAGAATCGGAGGCTCAGACAAATACTCTTTAATATTGTCAAAGGCTTTCTGGCAATCCTCGGTCCAATCATGAGACTGATCTTTCCGTAGGAGCTTGAATATCGGCGCACATGTGGCAGTCATGTGGGATATGAATCTGGAAATGTAATTTAAGCGACCAAGAAAACCCCGGACTTGCTTCTCAGTTTTGGGCGCAGGCATCTCTTGTATTGCTTTGACCTTTACAGGATCAACCTCAATACCTCTTTCAGTGACGATAAAGCCCAATAACTTGCCAGAATGGACTCCAAATGTACACTTGTTGGGATTCAGACGAAGCTTATACTTCCTCAGACACTGAAAAAGCTTCAACAGGTGCTCTACATGTTCAACTTCCATTCTTGACTTAGCAATCATATCATCCACATATACCTCAATCTCCTTGTGCATCATATCGTGAAACAAGGTAGTCATAGCTCGTTGATACGTGGCTCCGGCGTTCTTCAAACCGAAGGGCATCACTCGATAACAGAATGTTCCCCAAGGTGTGATGAATGTTGTCTTCTCCATATCCTCGGGTGCCATTTTGATCTGATTATATCCTGAAAATCCATCCATAAATGAGAAAACTTTAAATTTAGATGTATTGTCTACCAACATATCAATATGTGGTATGGGAAAATCATCTTTCGGGCTAGCTTTATTCAAGTCCCTATAGTCCACACACATCCGGACTTTTCCATCTTTCTTAGGCACGGGAACAATATTGGCCACCCATTGAGGATACGTAGAAGTCACCAGAAACCCCGCATCAATTTGTTTCTGAACTTCCTCTTTGATCTTCACTGCCATATCAGGATGAGTTCTTCTGAGCTTCTGCTTCACAGGCACGCACTCAGGCTTCAAAGGCAGGAAATGTTGCACAATATCAGTATCTAGACCAGGCATGTCTTCATATGACCAGGCAAAGACGTAAACATATTCTCGTAGCAATTCAATCAACCCCTTCTTAACAGATTCTTCCAGGAGTGCCCCAATCTTGACCTCTCGCACACAATCTTCAGACCCCAAGTTGACTGTTTCCAGATTCTCGAGATGCGGTTGAATGATCTTTTCTTCAGGCTCAAGAAGACGGGTAATCTCATCAGGAATCTCCTCAACATCATCTTCCTCTGCCTCAAATACAGGGAATTCGAAATTGGGAGATGGCGTTGGGTCATTATGTTCAATGGGTCTAGAAATCAACCTGCATAATGATTTTGGATATGAAAAAGCTTTAGAATTCAAACAAGGCAAATCATTATGCAGATGAAAAGATTGATTTTATTCTATTTTTAGGGTTTTATGTGATCACCAATTTCATGCAAAAAAGCAAAAAAGAGAAAATAAATTGGAAAAACAAACATTTAACATGAATTTATTGAATGAAAGTATCATTGTATTTATGTTGCCAACAATGTCATCACTCCTCCTTTTGGCATGGGAGAAGGGTTTTTAAACAAAGTGATCATTACGTTGACTTGTGGATAACTGTAGGCATATCCACAGTGACCCAATTGTTGCAGATCCCTCCAGGGATTCTGAAATTGTCAGAGTCCTCTGCATCCTCTTCTAAGATAGCAGCAGCTTCTTCATCCTGACCGGTGTGGATGAAACCTCCACTCTTGAACAATCCTTTTTCGTTGAAGACCCCAGAAGAAAAGCCAATGCCAGCATGGGACTTGTTGTCTTCTAGCTCGATCATTTTTCCCAAACCAGCAATTGCACCACATTCGATGGCCAACTTTGCATCTTTATAGGAAGCAAATGAAGGAGTTCTCTTCTCAACAGGCTCAGCTATAGATAAAGCTTGGAAAGGAGTTCCAACTTCATCCTCAACATCTATGTAGGAGAAGGAAGACAAGTGGCTAACCAGGAAAGCCTTTTCTCCCTCTACCACTACCAGTTTCTTATTCTTCACAAATTTCAGCTTCTGGTGAAGGGTGGATGTCACGGCGCCAGCCTCGTGAATCCATGGTCTGCCTAAGAGATAGTTGTACGATGGGTGGATGTCCATAACCTAGAAGGTAATCTGGAAATCACTTGGTCCAATCTTAATTGGGAGATCAACTTCCCCAATCACAGTTTTACGCGACCCATCAAAAGCTTTCACAACAACTCCACTCTGCCTCATGGGAGGCCCTTGATATGACAGTCTTGAAAAAGTGGTTTTTCGCAATACATTCAAGGATGACTCAGTGTCCACCAGCACATTGGACATGGCGTCGTCTTTACAGTTCATAGAAATGTGTAAAGCCAAGTTGTGGTCTCTTCTCTCCTCAGGGAGATCAGAGTCACAGAAACTCAAATTGTTACAAGCAGTAATGTTTGCAACAATGCTATCGAATTGTTCTATTGTGACATCATGATCTACATATGCCACATCCAAAACTTTCTGCAGAGCCTCTCTATGTGGTTCTGAATTCAGAAGCAATGATAACACGGATATTTTGGATGGCGTTTGTAGAAGCTGGTCTACAACATTGTACTCACTCTACTTGATGAGCTTCAGCATCTCATCACGGTCTTCTTTCTTATTTCCACTAGGGCCAACAGAAGTAGGATTTATCTATGTAGAGGAGGGTTTAACAGCAAGTGCCGGATTCGGGGAATTCACAGCATTCCCAATCGGGCGTTCAACAAAATCAGCATTAGCTTGAGGTTTTGGTGGTGCTGAAAACACACGACCGCTGCGGGTCAAACCACTTACATCAGCGATGTTAACAACAGAGGAGGATGGTAAAGACACCTCTTTTCCATCTTCTACAGCAACAGCGTTGTAACGGAAGGGAATTGCTTTGTCGGAAGAGTACGACACTTGACCGACAGGCTTAATGATCAGGGAAGGAGAAACCTTCTGCTTGCTACCATCGTACTTGATGATAACAGGTTCGGGCATCCGGAACACCGGGGAGATTACATTGACCTCAGGCTCATCTTCGTCGACATTTCTGTTTTGAAGGATCTCAATAACTCCTTCATCCAGCATTTCCTGAAGATCTTTACGCACATGGCGACAACCCAATCGGTTAACAGGGCAGATTCGGCATCTATCATGATCGTGCTCATAGTGACTGTACTCGCATAACAAACGGTGCAACTCAACTAGAGGCTGTCGGATATGACTGACATATTTGACCTTGTATTTTCCAGGGCAACCCTGGACCATGTTAAAAGATTTCCCATGCTCGGGCAATGGGTTCTTCTTAACATTAGGACCTATGTCCTCAAAGCACAGAATACCACACCTCACAAGGTCTTGAACCTTGGTCTTTAAAGGATAGCAATTCTCCATGTCGTGGCCGGGAGCACCAGAATGGTAGACACAATGAAATTCGGGATTATACCATCATTGGGGGTTAGAAGATATAGCCGGTGGGTCTCTCGGAGTAATCAACTTCCTCTCTATCAAAGAGGGATATAATTCTGCGTACGACATCGGAATAGGGTCAAAAGTGACCTTTTTCCTCTCGTAACTCGTGCTGGTTTAATTACTGTTTCGAGGCTGGTAGGCCTGCTGTTGCGGACGGTGCTGTTGTTGCTGATATTCCTGATGCGATTGTTGATTATTGCTATGATGCTGATATTATTGATTGTCTCTGAAGATAGGTGATATATGAGCCACCTGGTGCTGGTTACTAGCGGGAGGCACAGTCTTCCTCCTCACAGAGGGTCTTCTAGGTTTCACATGGGAGGTCACAGCATGTGCCTCTCCATCTTTCTTCTTTGCAAATGCCCCATAACGTTTGGTAGAAGAGCCTTCCTCTCTGGTCAGACGTCCTTCTCTAACCCCTTCTTCTAAACGCATCCTCATATTCACCATCTCGGTGAAGTCAGAAGGAGCGCTAGCAATCATCCGCTGATAATAGAATGAACTCAAGGTCTTCAGAAAGATCTTGGTCATTTCCTTCTCTTCTATCGGAGGCACGATCTGTGCTGCCACTTCTCGCCACCTTTGGGCATACTCTTTGAATGTTTCCTTGTCCTTCTAGGACATGGCCCTCAACATGAAATTAGGAGGCATCCCCCACGGAAACCCGGTTAGCATGGCTGTCGGAGCAAAATATGCATTGGCTGCAGGCACAGTAGAGGAGACAATCTCTGAGATAACTGTCCTCTGAGGAGGAGTTGAAGGCGTCAGAGAGGACTGGCTCTGGGTAGCCAGGAACGATTCCATCAAAGCACTCAGTCTGGCGACTTCCTCTTTGAGTTCACGGTTCTCTTGTTCTAATTGATCCATCAATCTTGCAGAGTTGGCTCTAGTGTAGTACCGGTGAGTCAGCTTGTCTTCAAAATAAATGAAGAGCACAGAGTTAGACCACAGGACAAGAAACCGGGAACAAACCTGCTTATGCACATGATGCATGCAATGCTTGTGCATATGATTTGTTTTTATATTTCAAAGGAACTTTAGGGTTTTATTTGCAAATTTTGGGAATATTAAGCATTTTATCACATATGGAAATATCTCGTCAAATAATATCAGGGAAAAGAAGTACAGCACTGTCAATCATGTACAAGAGAAGAGGAAAATAATCATCCTATGGATCCCTAGAAACAATCATCTAATGCTCGGGACACAGGAAGATAAGATGCACGAAGCCTCTTCACCTCTTCTTCATAAGCTGCCTCCATATTTGCCTTATCTTTGGAGAGTCGATCATACTTCCTTTTCCAGAACCGGGAAGACTGGGGAAGTAGAGAAGTTCATGCATCATCAGGATCATCAATAACCTGATGCTCAAGAAACTCTATCAGTGCATCCTTCTCCTTGATCTGCTAAAGCAACTCTTCACGTTCACGGATCCAGGCACGTGAACGGTCTTTGTCTCTCAACTCCTCTACTCCTTTATCAGGGAGGGTTGAAGGCCCAGCCATAATCATAGGTGTAGGTCTTGGATATTCGTAAGGCATGAGATACTCAGATGCTCTCTTCCTCACCCAACCAATATAAGGCTCCAAAACGATGCAATTCTTAGGACCCAATGTCGCATTACGCGAAAAACCGGGGGGAAACGAAGACAACAGAGCCGCCACCGTGCGTTATTTATCCCAAAAGAGGGAAAGGAAAAGCTCGAAGTAAACCTGGAAAGAACATGGTCTCGCGACCAAAGAGAATGGGATCGGGAGTCGGTTATGCAAAGGGAAGGTATTAGCACCCCTACGCATCCGTCGTACTCGACGGGATCCACGCACAAAAGGAAGGAAAAATGGTTGCTAAAACACTGCTCATAAACAAACAAACACTGGTTGAAAGAGACACAAGGAAACAAACAAGACTGACTCGGCAGGATATCGCATCCTGGGCCTACTTAGTCTATCAAACATAGACATCAGAGTCAAATTAGTTCGGACTGGGGGAAAAACATGCTCGCTAGGATGTCGCATCCTATGCATACGTATCTTCTTGGACTAAGAAGAATCAGAGCATTCGTAGCTCGGCTCACGCACGCCAAACAAAACAGACACAGGCAAACGTGGAATCCGAATGCCAATCGCTGGACTTATATCAGATTCCGAACCAAAACACACCCACACTGGAAACCAGATGCCACTTGATGGACTTATACCGGACTCCAAGCACACAATAAGAGGATACGGAATGCCAATCGCTGGGCTTACATCCATCTCCTGACACACACAAGAGACAAAACAAAAAGGGCGCCCGGAGAGATCAGCTCATCTCCTGCCTACGTACCTCATCTGGTATGAGGATCAGGGCGACGTAGTTCCCCTACGCAGGGACAAAGGACTAGCCTAACCAGATAACAAAGGGAGACACAACTAGGGAGACTACGACTCGAGCCTAGATGTTATCATGCATAATCATCCCTAAGTCAAGGTTGCTATCTAACTTGCACAGGGAGCAAGCTAAACCTAAGCACAGGCAAAATCAAACAATCACAAATAGCACACACTATATACACACCAAGTGGGGCTCAAACAAGGGTTAGGCTGCAAGAGCAAGCCAACTTTATCAGGGTGATGTTAGCTCTTAACCCTAACATTGAGAGTTAGGGTGAAGCTGATGAAAGGTGAGTGAAGATGGGACTTCACAGCTCTTATCCCTGGCCTGGGAGAGCTTCAGACAATGAAGTGTGGGTCCAGAAAGTGGGAACCCTTCTACACTTATGACACTGACTCAACATAGATCTTGGGGTTAATGTCCACAAGGCATCAACATGTGATGTGAGCAGAGGGATGACTCAACTGAATAGCAGGAGATGGATTGCACATCTCTTTTATCTGCCAATTACCTTATCAAAAGGTCTTTTCCTGCTTGGGGACAAAAATAAACAAGCACAAGCATTGCCTCTTAAGGAGGACTTCAGGCAGGTGCCTGGCCAAGTAACAGGCCAGGTCTTCCAGACTACATGGAGAAGAGATCATTATACCTCAATGCTCAAGCTAGCAAGCAAAGCAAACACAAGTTCACAAGGGAACTATAGCAACTAAGGTACCTGAAATCAATCCAACATAATCAGTATACCAGACAAACACAAGTCAAACAGAAAATTACAAGTCCACAACACAAACAGATAACAAGCATCAATGCACAAAGGTGCAAGCCACAAGGCATAAGCACAAGTCTCAATGCCTACAAAACAAACTCAAAGTTAGTCATAAACAAACAGTAAACCAACTCCAATTGAGTGCCCCTCATCAAGTATAAGCAATTGTGCTCTTTGACCTGAAACAAAGCTCAAACATTAAGCACTAACCACTAGTACAAGACTAGGGTCAAAATGGGAGCAATAAACCAAAACAGAACATGAAACTTATCAAAAATCAAGATCAATCAAATGAGAATCAAATCCAAGTGGCCTCATGTTCATATCATTCACTAAGATCATTTCATAAGGCAAAGAGTGCAAAGCATGCCATTTGAAGCTCATACAACCAAACAGAATGATTCAACTCAAATCAACTCACAACCATTTCAATAAATCCCCAAAAAATTCATGTATAACCAGAACACATCAAAGAATCATCATACCAAAATTCAGGCCATTTGGATAAGAGGAAGCAAGTCAATTAAATTCCAAAATTCAAAGCAAGTTCAAACAAGCTCATTCAAGGCACCAAATCATGCATCCACTTCAATCAATCATAAAACAGAATTGGCATAAGATAAATGAGTGAAACCAAAGCCATGGCAAACTTCAAGATGTCTATAATACACATGCAAAGTTTTAAGTCCATCCAATAAACAATGAGAATTTCACAAATCAAATAAAATCATGACTCACAAAAAGTTCACATTTGGTCAAACAGGGAAGAAAACCTCAATCAAATTGGAAATGCACTCAAAAATCCACAAAAATTCACATTCAAACTTAACATCCAGAAGATTCAACATGCAAACATTCAGGTCATCTTGAGTTAATATGGCATGGTAACAAAAATCAAGAAGTTGGACATGAAATGGTGTGACACAAATTGTCACACCTCTAATGATCATAGCATATCTCACAATCCAGGAATGCAAAAATCACAAACGATATACCAAAATGCTCCTCAAGGTGTCTAGATTATGCACACAAAATTTCAGCTCCATCCAATTAAGCATCATCATTTCATGATCAAAATGGTAAACAAGGTGCAACAAATGACATGTGAAAACAAACCCTAGCCAAAATAGAAATCCACACGTCCACAATTTCCATAAAAATCATCAAAAAGTACTAGACATGGCAAGGATCATCATGGAAAAAATCTCATATTAATTGGACAAATATTGAATGAGTTATGATTTTTTAAGTGTGGTGAAAAAATAAAAAAAGACATGAAGAAGGCATGTGAAACATGGTAACATAGGATGAGAAAATGCCAAAAGCCTAAAGTGAAAAGTGCTGGAGCGGAGGATCGAACTCCGCGTGCATTTGAAATGTCTCAAACGCGCCCAGACCAAACGCTGCGTTTCATTTAAATGAAACGCTAGCCAACCACAAACCAACACCTGGCCCAATGCATGAATGATAAACAATAAAACACATGCAGATGGCGCGCTAGAGGATCAAACAGCAGTCTGGGAGCAAAACCATAAGAAACTCATCGTGTTCTTCATCCAAAATCCAGGCCATGAACATATGTCTCAGAAATCAACAATCAATACACCAATCGACTCCACTTATCATGCACATCATCAATCTAACAACAATTAACCCTAACTTTCACTAACAAGCTCGGATCGATCAAAAGAAGATTTGAACATCAAACTTAAATTCACAATATCTCTCTTAATACTTGATGAAATTCAAAACTATAAGGTTTAGCATGCTCGTGGATACAAGATCTACAAAAGCCATAACACAATTTCATGAATCAAGAGTATCGAATTCCAACCTTCAAATTGATGCAGCTTTGGATTTGATGTTTTCAGGACTTGTAAGCATGAAACAGAAGTTCTATGGTGCTTATGTTGATGAATGGAAGGATGCTGGATGCTCAGTTGTGCTTGATGATGCTCCAATTTCCAAATGCCATTGATGAACCTTGATGCAACAGTCCACGATTATGCTCAATAGGGATGATTCCTAGCTTCAATTCAACTCCAATAGGCTTGTGTATGTCGGAACAACAAAGATCAATGCAAGTTCTATGAAGATTTGCAGAAAAAATGAAGATGAAAAATTAGAGAATTGGTGGTTTTTGGATCTAGATCTGTTTGAATGAAGTGTTAATCCAAAATTCTATTAGGATTAGCTTTAAATACCACCTGTTAATCCAGCTTGTTAAACATGATTAGCAAAAAATGAAATGGATTAGTGAATTGAACATGTTATGCAATTTTGCCAAAATGCCCTTATGATCATGTGCCAATGGAACAGTGCCAAAATCCCTTGCAGCAAGTTGCAATTTCTGTTTCAAGGCCAATGCAATTGGTTTGGAGTGAAAATTGTGCATAGTTTTCAAAATCACCTTTTCCCTCCAAAAATTCAAATTGATTCACTTGAAAAATGGACTTTTTGTATGATGATTTTTGATGAAATGTGATGAAGGATTATGATAGCTCATGTCAAATGTGAAATGCTCCAAAAAACCTCACTCAATTTGGCCAAATGGTGTGCAAGTTATCCCTTGTTGAAGTTCAAAATTTCTTGACAATGATTTGATCATAACTTGCCAACCACAAATGAGAAATTCATGTTCTTGGACTTTTTCGAAAGGTGAGAGCAAGATCTTCAACTTTCATGTTGCAAAAAATTCCATTTGAAGCTTGTATGATGATGTAAATTTGAGGAGAAGACCTTTCCATTTTTGGCAGTTTGAAATTACAGGTCACTTACTATTTTTGGAAACTTTCCATCTGACCTCAAATTCTTCAATCTTGATCTTTGACATGTCAAATGAGACTTATATGGACATGAATGAAGCCTTTCAAACCATCTCCCACCTTCAAATCCTTGATTTCAGGCACAGTTGACTTTCTAGGGTTTCAGATGACATTCAGCTTGACTGTTTAGCTTTGATCATCCAATCTTTGGCCAAACCACTTCAAAATGATCCCTAGGTCATATGAACTTGTTGAACCAACCATATGGCTTTGCTTCAATAGGAATTGCACAATTTTGCTTGCTTGACTGATTCTCCTGACCAGTTGACTGATGATTTGCACTTGGGCAAAGGACAATGCAATGCTATGCAGTGGACTATGTAATGTTAATGACCTAAACATGAAAATGTATGTACAAAATGGGAGGTGCAAATTTGAGGTGCTACACCCAACTCCTTCCTTCCTTTCTTATGAATCTTGCGCCAAGCGCGAACCATCCTAGCTTTCAGGCCTTGGGGATCTTTACCCTCCTGAAAGAACACACCCTTTAACAGAATGTTATTAGGTTTATCCTTTAGGGGGAACCCAAGCTGTCGACGTGACAAAATAGGGTTGTAGTTAATCCCACCACATGTACCAAGAAGAGGTACATTGGAGAATTCTCCACAAGAGTCGATAATCTGCACACCATCATACACACGGATGTACCAAGAGATATCATCATTAGTGAGAGACATAAGTCTCGTGGACCACCGTAGACATCCCTTGTTCTCTTTAAAAGTAACCGTCTGAGGTAAGTGAGAAATAAACCACTTATACAACAAAGGCAAACAGCACACAATAGCGCCACCACCCTTTGCATTCCTCATATGCAAAGAGAAATAAGCATTACCCAACAGAGTCGGAACGCGATTAAGAGCAGAGAAAATCCTAGTATCGTTCACATCCATAAACGTGTCGATGTTGGGGAATAAAACCAACCCATAGATGAGAAGTACAAATATGGCTTCGAAGGCATCCTCACTCATGGCCTTCCCATATACAGTAGCTTGAGCAATGAGGAACTCAGAAGGGAGACCTTGAATTCCACCTTTAGTAGTCATATGAGCACCAATCAGAGATTCATCTATGTGCAACATGTCTGCTATCTCTTGAGAAGTAGGAATACTCTCCAAGCCACTGAACGACAACTGATCCAGGATAGGTATCCCCACAAGATAGGCATACTCCTCAAGGGTAGACAAAAGCTGAAAGTCCGGAAAAGTGAAGCAACGATACAAAGGATCATAAAACTGCACCAACACGCTCATCAATCCTTCATCCACCTGAGTAGTCAGAAGAGGAAGAAGCTTCCCAAAATGAGCCTTGAAACCCAAGGGATCTAGTACATAGGATGTCAAATTCCTTAACTCTTTCAGATCTGGTTGTCTGAAGCTGTACTTCTTTGTATTCCTTCTTTGTCTTTCCATGTCTGAAAATTTTGCAATTAAACTCCTTAAGTTCCTTGAAAATTTTCTTTTTGTTTGATGATATGGATGCAAATGGATGCATGAATGCAACAATCACACTCAAGGATCAAGCAAAGCACACCAAACAAAGGTCATGGGATGGATCATATCATCCTTAATATCAATCATCCATTTTGGTGGATTATGGTTTTCACCTTATCAACACCCAAGTTCCACTGATATTAAGGATATATGAACGGATCAACCATGAATCAAGGGTTTGTTGTAAGTCACAAGCATGGGGTTTAGGTTAAGAACCTCCCAAAGGGAATGTACTAGGGTTTAAGCCTGCCAAACATGTTCTACAAGAGGTTCCCATAGTCATCATCCCATCCTTCGGATATTATCGGAGAAACGACTACTCGTATTCCAAAAATATTCTCAAGAGGGACTCTTATGAGTGTAGTATCGCGTAACAATCGTATCAAATCTTACACTTGAACGACTTTCGCACTACATCCTAAGAATAGGCCAAGATGGGCTTGGTAAACTAAGGTCCTTGGCTTCTAAGGTCTATATTGAAAGGAATAATGTCTAACCACAACTACTTGTGTGACATTATTGATCCCAACATGACCTCCACCAAGTGAATGGATTTTCAAGTCAACTTGCTAAGGAATAACTCCACACAAGTCAACAAGACTATGCCATTCTCCTATCTTAAGTGCACTTGAGTCTGGGTATAGAGCTCATCTCACAAAGATCACCAAGCATACGAGGAATTAATATCAAGAAAATCAATCATTACATACAATACAGTAATCCCAAATTTGCACAAAAAATATGTCACAAAACAATACAATACAACAAGCCAGAAAAGTTGGCAAAACCCACTAGGCACGTGAGTCCCCAGCAGAGTCGCCACTTTTCTATAGCGGGGTATTCGTTACCATTAGAGATATTGATTAAATCCAAGGTAAGCCATACAAGTTGAGTCGCCACCGCACTTCTATTTATCCAAAGGAATGGTTAGAAAGCGAATAAAAACCTAAAAGTTTTAACAAAAACTAGTAAAAGAAACAGAGATCTGGGTAAGGGGGTTGGTTATGCAATGGGAAGGTGTTAGGCACCCAAAACATCCTAGGTACTCCTAGGGAGCCCTTTTCATACTTGTGAAGGTTGTTGTCTTGTGAAAATTTTGTTTGTGCAAACATGATTGAAGAGATGGGAAAAGAATATACAAGTTTATTTACATTTTGTGTTTGAATGGATAAACCCCTTGCCTACGTACCATCTTATAAAGATTAGGATCAAAACCTCGTAGTTCGGGATAAAAATCTCAAAATGAATGAGTGGATTGATTGGTCCAAAAGCCTTAAGGTCTTTTGTTATCAAAGGGAGAAAACTCAACCTAAAACCACAAGTCCACCATGTGAGGATAGCTTCAACATGCTAGTGAGGGGTTAACCCTATAATAAGCATGGAAGGCTCATTGTCCATCACTAAGGACAAAGGTGAGTATTACATCTACCACAAAGATAACTCAAACCTAATAGCTAAAGGTTATGGAAAAAATCTGATTAAGAAGTGGCCATTGAAACCACAAAAGAAATTTGAATGGGTTATATTTACCAAATAGAAGTATATACAAAAAATGGTCAAAGTGGATTAAAAGGTTCAATTCAAAATAAGTATTATGAAGAGAAGGTTTGAAAATCAAAAGCGTAAGGCTTAGGTTTCTAATGTTGAAAACAAATGGAAATGTTTGCACAAAAAGTTTTGGCTTGGGTTAGAGTGGAGAGAAGAAAAAGAAGGGCTAAGTCCTAAATGGAATAAAAAAGGGTAAAGGAAAGAAATGAAACCACACTAGGAGTCCCTCTCTTGAGATCATATTGATGATCCAAGTAGCTCCCATCCTTTGGAACAAAACAACCACAAAGCAAATCTCTCAAGCAATCAAACACTAGTTCATGCTTTCAAGAATCCTCCAATGGCTTTGACATCTCTTTCTTTAGATGAACATGGAAATGGTCCTCCAATTAAGCTCAAATAGGGACTCCTAGCACAAAAGCACACACATCAAAAGTTTCATGAAGTAAAACAAAAAATGGACATGAGTGAGTTTAGAGATTTGGTCCTTCCAATCCATCTTCATCATTAAGATCCTTTTACTCCAATTTTTGCATAAGGAAGGGTCCTAGAATCTAAGTCCAACTCTCCATTTCTTTGCATAGGGGAAGTCCTAGAAAATAAGTCCATATTGTCCAATTCTTGGTATGTGGTTCACAACAAACAGATAAACACAAGCACAAAAGATATATACACAATTATAAGCCCAAGTGGGCAAAAGGAAAATGACATTAACATAAACATGTGCTCCAATGAGCAAAGGAAAAAGCTGTAAGAACAAAAATTGTTCTACAACAGATTCCATGATTTTGATGATAACAAAGGATGAAACCAAAAATGGCACCCTAACGAAAAGTTTCTAAGTGTGCAGGGTTCTAAGGAAAGAAGGAAGAGATCTGATGACGTCATCAGATACAGAATCATATCAGATACAAATTATCAGAAGATCAGAAGCATCTGAAGTAGAAACACGCTCAAGAAGTTCTAACTCTGAGCAAAACAGCAGAATATCAGAAGCATCTGAAGAAGAAGTGCACTCTAGAAGTTCTGACTCTGAACAACGGTATATCATTCCAGAAGCTCTCAGCGTCATCTGAAGACATCATCAGAACTCCTTAAGATAAACATCAGAAGCTCCGAATCAACACAGCAAGATTCCAAGATTCCCAGAGTCACGCAGACTTTGATAATGGATTTCCTAATACAGAAAGAGTAACGTTAACTTCAAATTCAAATGGAAAGGAACTATATTTGGAAAGAAGTTATTCGGGGAGACAAAGTTGTTTTGGCAAGAAACAACAGAAGTTATGGCATTAATTCCTATTCAAGACAAATTATTTGCCATCAATTTCAACGGTCCTTTCACTCCTATATAAAGGACAACAATCAACATTGAGAGACGCGCAAGCATACACTGAAACATTCTCTCTCTCTCTCAATCTTTCACAAAGCTTTTGCTTAGAACATGAAACACTCTTTTGTTCTTACTGTTGTAATATTTGCTTATCTTAGAAGCACTCTAGATTACATAGTCTTTTTATCTAGTGTTTTATTTCCTCAAGTGACTCTGCGCAGTCTGTATACTTGAGAGGACTAAGAGATCTTTCTCTTAGACGTTGGTTGTAAACAACCTTTCAAGATTAGTGGATTAAGTCCTTGTCGAAGGCGAAATCACCTTGGCCGGGTGAACTGGAGTAGCTTTGTGTTATAAGCGAACCAGTATAAATTCCTTGTGTGGTCTTTATTTTGAAAAAGCGCTTATTTTCCAAAAACAATTCAAACCCCCCCTTTCTTGTTTTTCTCACCTTCAATTGGTATCAGAGCTTCGGCTCTGTTATTGATTTTCTAATCAAACACTTAACAGTGTAGAGAGATCCAGAACGAGAAAAACTATGGCCCACACAAATGAAAGAGACAGTTACAATGCTAAGCCTCCTGTTTTTGATGGAGAAAAATTCGACTACTGGAAAGACAGGATTGAGAGCTTCTTCCTAGGCTATGATGCTGATCTCTGGGACATTTTCACAGATGGATACACACCTCCCGTCTCAGAAAATGGAGTTGAAGTTCCCAGAAGTAAGATGTCAGAAGATCAGAAGCGTGTCTTCAAAAATCACCACAAGGCCAGAACCATACTTCTCAATGCTATATCTTACAACGAGTATGAAAAGATCACCAACAGAGAAACAGCCAAAGACATACTTGACTCTCTGAAGATGACTCATGAAGGAAACTCCCAAGTCAAAGAGACAAAGGCTCTGGCGCTTATCCAGAAATATGAAGCTTTCAAAATGGAAGATGACGAAGCCATAGAGGTAATGTTCTCTAGATTCCAAACTCTTATTGCAGGTCTCAAGGTTCTAGACAAAGGATACACAACTGCAGACCACGTCAAAAAGATAGTCAGAAGTTTGCCAAAGAAGTGGAGACCCATGGTTACTGCCCTGAAGTTGACAAAGGATCTGAACAATATCAGTCTTGAAGAGCTTGTCAGTTCCCTCAGAAGCCATGAGATAGAACTAGAGGAAGATGAGCCTCAGAAAAAGAAAAAGTCTGTAGCATTAAAGTCCAGATCTGAAAGACGCAAATCTGACAGAACCAAAGCATTCCAGGAAGAAACTGAATATGCTGATGACTCTGAACCAGAAGATTCTGATGATGAAGAAGAATTGTCCCTCCTGACCAGAAGAGTTAAACAAATCTGGAAAAAGAGGAACAACAACTTCAGAAGACCAAGACCCAGAGGGGATCGATCAGAATCAACCTCAAAAGGTAAAACTAACAAAGATATTACTTGTTATGAATGTAAAGAAACAGGTCATTACAGGAATGAATGCCCCCAAGCTAAAGAAAGACAATCCCAGAAAAGAAAGTTTCAAGAAAAATACCTTCAGGACAAAGAAAGGACTAATGGCTACCTGGGATGATAGTGAATCTGGCTCATCAGAATCTGACTCTGATGAACAGGCAAATGTGGCATTTATGGCTACCAAATCCAGGAGCAGCTCAGATGAAGAATCTGAAGAGGTATTTTCTGAACTCTCTCGATCTGATCTAGAATCATGCTTGTCAGAAACTCTTAGCTCATATCAGAAATTAAAACAAAAGTTTAAAAATATAAAAGGCTGTCTTGGAGCAAAATTTGAAGAATGTGGCAAACTTGAGATGACAATTCTAAAACGAGAGGATGAAATCAGATCCTTAACATTACAAAGAGATGCACCGAATAAAAATCGTTTAGAACTGGAAGAAGTGTTAGCTCAAGCTCCACAGACTTCAAATACAATAATTTATAAATACGAAGAAGCCTTTCAAGAATTTCTGAAAAATGGGATAGGTAGGAGTGTCATGGCATCCATGATTTATGGAGTCAGTCAAAACAATAAAAAGGGAATTGGGTATGATCCTAAGGAAGATAAAACTTCTACTGGTGACCAACTTAAATCTCCGTTTTCATATCACTATACGCACACACAAGAACAAAAATTTGAAAATGCTAGAAAACCCAAAGTTATAAGAAACTCTGGGAAAACTAATCAGAAAGGACCCAAGAAACTCTGGGTACCAAAAGATAAGATTGTTTATGTTGCAGATATCCTATGCAGCAAAGTTCAGACACCAGTCATGGTACCTGGACTCTGGATGCTCGCGACACATGACGGGAAGAAAGTCTATGTTCCAAAGCCTGGAACTTAAAGACGCTGGATTCGTAGGCTTTGGAGGAGATCAGAAAGGAAGGATCAGAGGCTCCGGAACTATTGGTAATGGTACTCTTCCCTCTATATCTGATGTTCTTTACGTAGAAGGATTAATGCATAATTTGTTATCCATAAGTCAATTAAGTGACAACGGTTATGACGTGATCTTTAATCAAAAAACATGTAAAGCCATAAATCAAAACAATGGTTCAGTCCTATTCAAGGCAAGAGGAAAAACAATATTTATAAAATTAATCTTTCTGATTTAAAAGAACAAAATGTTAAATGTCTGATGTCTGTTCACGAAGAGCAATGGGTATGGCATAGACGCTTGGGCCACATTAGCATGAGAAAACTATCTCAGCTAAATAAACTCGAGTTAGTCAGAGGCCTACCTAAACTGAAGTTTTCTTCAGATGCTCTATGTGAAGCATGTCAGAAAGGAAAATTTTCAAAAACATCTTTTAAAAAGAAAACTATTGTTACTACCTCTAAGCCTCTGGAACTTCTCCACATTGACCTATTTGGTCCTGTGAAAACAGCATCAGTCAATGGAAAGAAGTATGGACTAGTCATTGTTGATGATTACAGTCGCTGGACATGGGTGAAATTCCTAAAGCACAAGAGTGAGTCTCACTCTGTATTCACTAGTTTCTGCTCCAAAGTGCAAAAAGAATTTGACTCTAAGATTATCAGAGTCAGAAGTGATCATGGTGGGGAATTTGAAAATAAATCCTTTGAGGAATTATTTGACTCTAATGGAATATCCCATGATTTCTCCTGCCCTAGAACTCCACAACAAAATGGAGTTCTAAGGAAAGAAGGAAGAGATCTGATGACGTCATCAGATACAGAATCATATCAGATACAAATTATCAGAAGATCAGAAGCATCTGAAGTAGAAACACGCTCAAGAAGTTCTAACTCTGAGCAAAACAGCAGAATATCAGAAGCATCTGAAGAAGAAGTGCACTCTAGAAGTTCTGACTCTGAACAACGGTATATCATTCCAGAAGCTCTCAGGGTCATATGAAGACATCATCAGAACTCCTTAAGATAAACATCAGAAGCTCCGAATCAACACAGCAAGATTCCAAGATTCCCAGAGTCACGCAGACTTTGATAATGGATTTCCTAATACAGAAAGAGTAACGTTAACTTCAAATTCAAATGGAGAGGAACTATATTTGGAAAGAAGTTATTCGAGGAGACAAAGTTGTTTTGGCAAGAAACAACAGAAGTTATGGCATTAATTCCTATTCAAGACAAATTATCTGCCATCAATTTCAACGGTCCTTTCACTCCTATATAAAGGACAGCAATCAACATTGAGAGACGCGCAAGCATACACTGAAACATTCTCTCTCTCTCTCAATCTTTCCCAAAGCTTTTGCTTAGAACGTGAAACACTCTTTTGTTCTTACTGTTGTAATATTTGCTTATCTTAGAAGCACTCTAGATTACATAGTCTTTTTATCTAGTGTTTTATTTCCTCAAGTAACTCTGCGCAGTCTGTATACTTGAGAGGACTAAGAGATCTTTCTCTTAGACGTTGGTTGTAAACAATCTTTCAAGATTAGTGGATTAAGTCCTTGTTGAAGGCGAAATCACCTTGGCCGGGTGGACTGGAGTAGCTTTGTGTTATAAGCGAACCAGTATAAATTCCTTGTGTGGTCTTTATTTTGAAAAAGCGCTTATTTTCCAAAAACAATTCAAACCCCCCCTTTCTTGTTTTCCTCACCTTCAAAAGCAAATGAATAATATGTGCAAGAATTGTAAATTGCATAAAGTAAATGTTAATTGTCAATAGTTAGTGTTAGTAGTTAGTGTGCCATAAGGAAAAATTTAGCGCTATGTTAAGCAATCGTAATTGGACTTATGTAGAAGTCACAACTATCTGAGGCCGGTCAATAATAATGTAGGCAACAAACACAAGTTAGGAGTCTTGATTAGTAAACCAAGTCCCAACAACTTGCCATGCCAAAAAGAGGAAGAAAATGATCTTGTATTGGTTTAAGCCATTTGCATGATTTAAAAGACAACATATCCTTAATGCAAAGCCATTCACTTGATCAATTGATCAAGATGAATTAGATTTGAATCAAAGAATGTTAAATCTCCCTAATCAATGTTAACTTATCAACCTTCAACTCATTGATCAAAAGGAAAAAAGAAGAAGAAGAAGAAGAAGATGAATGATGAAGAATGGAAATGGCAAAAGTAAAGAAATATAAATGCATTAAGTGAAATATCATGTACCAATCCTCATATGTTGACCAATAACATTGAAAGTCAAGGTCAAACAATCAAAAACAGAAGTGAGATGAAGATTGGAAGTCAAGAAATGAATAGTATATTTTTGGCATTTTTTAATATTAAAATAAACTTGAATTAAAATAAAATAGAAAGGTCAAACTTCAAAATCACTTCAAATCAACCTTGAAAGGTCCAAATGATTTATCCCAAATTCAACAAGGTCAAACAAAGTTTGACAAAAAATCTCAGCATTTTTAAAAGTCAGAAACTATTTTTAATCAATTAAAAATGAATAAAAATAACCTAATTGAACTAAAATCTCAAATAAATCTCAAATCAATTCAAAAATTGATGAGAATAATTTTCTAGATCCATCATCATTCAAATAGGTTAGGAAAATATTTTTGTATTTTTTGAGTATCAAAAACTATTTAAAATGAATTAAAAATAACCAGAAAAGAGAAAATTCACAAAGAATATCAAATGATGAAATATAAAATATTAAAAATCAGAAATAGAAACTAGAATTTATTTGGGAAATAATGCAATTGGTCCCATATTTTTTGGAATTAAAATGAGAGAGATATGATTTTTTGAAATAAAAGGAAATAAACAAAATAAAAACAGAAATTGAAATAATATGGAAAATCAGGGATCGTTGGATGCGTTTCATTAATTGACGTGGCACATCAAATGGTACAGAGGCGCGCACTCACCATTAGTACAGGTCAATGCGTAACACACAACATTAAAAATAGTCATAACATTGGACAGTGGAGATTGCATCTGGAAAAATAGATGAACGATCCAGATTGAATCTGGAGACCAGACGGTGGCCAGCGCCACCGTCTTCTCTGGCCAACCTCAAAAAATGCAGAAACGCAAATGACCACCAAATGAGGCGATCTATATATCAATCGAAAGAGGAAGTGATGTACATCACTCCTATACCATGCACTTCCACTCTAGATCCCTATAAATGGAGAAATCAGAGCTGGAAGTATGATGGTGTTCATCATGAACTTCATGTTTTTGCAAAATTGAAAGCACAAATCAAATGCCTCTATTGAGAGGACTTCAGCCAACATTAGATCCAAGCAAAAAAGTCCATGGATGAAGAGAATCGAGGAAATTACCAGTTGGAGTGCAAGCTTGAGTTCTGGTGAATTGAGCATGAAACCTTGCTTGCTTTATCAAAACAGAAGTCCAATGGATCAAGGTGAAGAGGTCTAGGAACTTTTAGATCAAAGAAAACAGTCGAGGAAACTGAATTCTAGATCTGAGTGTGGTTGAGGATTCAATTTAGCAGAGGTTCAGGCGCCTTTAGGTTAGTGGAATGAAGCTCATATGCAATGTATTTATAGGCAAGGCAATGCTGAATGCATGATTTCAAATTTGCATGAATGGAAAGGGCCTCCATGCATGGGCCTGTACAGGCGCATGGAGGGCCCAATTCCACTTGGTTTTGGTAGCTGATCATCATCATGTACAAATTGGACGTGCAGATTGTGTATTAATGGATCATGCATGGCGATTGAAATGATTTTCACAAAATGCACTATTTCATCGAAGCCTTCGAAAATGCCATGTCCAAAATCAAAATGCAAGCTTATGAGTAATGGTTGGAAAGCTTATTGCATAAGGAACAAATGTCATGTTGATCAAAATTTCATTTGGGCCTTGGAAACTAGTGAAATTTGAGCTTGAAGGGTGATGTGCAAAACATGTCAAGGCAAGGTTTCTAAAATTGGCCAACTTTCAAGCCCTTCTGTTTTGATGATTCAAGCTCCAAATGGAAACACCTCCAACATCAAAGTTGTAGATCTTTTCAAGACAATCAAAATGGACTTAAATTTTGCATCATTTGGATTTTTGATGAAAGAGATATGGGCACTTGAAGTTGGATTTTTTTGACTTTTAATGCATTTGTTCAAAAGGGACCTATAATGTCTTGCATTATCACATGTATTTTATTTGAGATTTTGAAATTTTGTTCAATATACCATTTGAATTAGACATATTAAGCTTTCCAATTCATTTGATCTCACCTCAAAATCATAAAAAATGAGTGAGTTATGTCCTTGGGAAGTTGACCCAAAATTAGGGTTTCAGTCAAAATGACCTATAATGTATTGGAATGGCAGATGGTCTTCCAAGCTTCAAATCAATTTTTGATAAGCATGAAAGTTGTTCATATTGTCCTTAAGAACATTTTTTCCTTTGGAACAATCTCCATTTGACCAACACATGAAAAGTTAGATATCAGTGTATTTCAAAAAAGTCAGATGAATTGACTGATCAGCTTCTCAAATCCACAACCCATATCTTGATGAATTGATGATTGAGGATACTCAAATAAGTTCAAATATGCATGAAATGATGAATTAAAGAACTTCCCTTGAATATATTTGACCATGGGCTGAGGTTGCTTCATGAGCAAGGCATTGTGATGCACAGATGAATTAGGGCTTCTTTGGGGAACAACCTCAAATCCTTTGACTTGCCTTGATCAAAAATGATGAATTGAAACACTAGGGGGGCATAGTTGATGGATGATAGCTTTGGGAACCATTACCATGCTTGCTTCCACCTCCTCTTGACCAATGACCTCCTTGAAGCTTTTGATCTTGTGATTGCTCAAGCTACAACCAAAAGATGTTAGTGACATGTTTTTGGGCTTTTGGTTAGTAAAAAAAATGAGAAAAGCAGTGATATACAATTCAAGCATGCTTGGTGATCTCAAACCACTCACAAAGAGTCCCACCAAAAAGCAAAGGGAACCAAGATGCTGAATGATCCTTGAGGCTATGCAATGCAATGTTATGATGCCATGAGGGATCTTAGGGGCAAAATTAGGGTCTTACAATAGCTTGTTGATTATCTCATTCTATTTCATTTAATGCACTTTATTTCTTCTTCTTCTTCTTTTTTATTTTTTGATCAATGAGTTAAAGATTGATGGTTAGCATTGATTAGGGAAGTTTAATCTTCCTTGATTCAAATCTAATTCATCTTGATCATGGATCAAGTGAATGGCTTTGCATTAAGGATAGATTGTTTTCTAAATCATGCAAAGAACCTAAATCAATACAAGATCATTTCTCATCTTCTTTTTGGCATGGCAAGTTGTTGGAGTTTGATTCACTAATCAAGACCTCTAACTTGTGTTGTTGCCTACATTATTATTGACCGGCCTCAGATAGTTGTGACTTCTACATAAGTCCAATTACGATTGCTTAACATAGCGCTAAATTTGCCTTATGGCACACTAACTACTAACACTAACCATTAACCATTAACATTTAATTCTTGCTCTTTACATTTATGCAATTTATTATTCTTGTACATATTATTCATTTGCTTTTCCCCCTTTGCTCACTTGAGCACATGTTTATGTTAATGCAATTTGCCTTTTACTCACTTGAGCACATAATTGTGTATATAGTATTGTGCTTGTGTTTTGTTTTGATTGTTGTGGACAAAATGCAAAGAATGGATAAATGGACTTAGTTTCTAGGACTTTCCCTATGCAAATTGGAGTAAAAGGACCTTAATATTGAAGATGGATTAGAAGGACCAAACCTCTAGACTCACTCTTGTCCATTCTTGATTTAATTCATAAGACTCTTTGATGTGTGTATGCTTTTGTGCTAGGGGATCCTATGATAACTCAACTTGAAGAATCATTGTCATGTTCATCCAAAGTGAAAGATACAAGAGGCATTGGGGATCTTCTAAGGAGCTTGTTTGATTATGTTGATTGCTTGAGCTTACTTACTTTTGCTTGCATATTCCAAAGGATGGGAGCTACTTGGATCATCAATATGATCTCAAGAGAGGAACTCCCTTTGTGGTCTTGTTTCTTATCCCTTATCTCTTGTATGATTAGGACTTTAGTCATTCTTCTTCTTCCCTCCACTCTAACCCAAGCCAAAACTTTTGTGCAAACATTTAACACTTGTTTTCAAACATTAGAAACCTAAGCCTTATGCTTTTGATTTTCAAACTTTCTTTTCATAACACTTATTTTGAATTGAACTTCTAAGTCAACTTTGACCATATTTTGTACATACTTTTTCATTGGTAAATATAACCCATTCAAATACTTTTTTTTGTGGTTTCAATGGCCACTTTCTTAATCAAACTTTTCATAACCTTTAGCTATTAGGTTTGAGTTATCCTTGAGGTAGATGTAATACTCACCTATATCCTTAGTGATGGACAATGAGTCTTCCATGCTTATTATAGGGTTAACCCCTCACTAGCATGTTGAAGCTATCCTCACATGGTGGATTTGTGGTTTTAGGTTGAGTTTTCTCCCTTGGATAACAAAAGACCTTAAGGCTTTTGGACCAATCAATTCACCAACTTGTTTTTGAGATTTTTACCCCGAACTACGAGGTTTTGATCCTAATCTTTTTTAAGATGGTACATAGGCAATGGGTTAATCCATCCAAACACAAAATGTAAATAACTTGTATATTCTCTTCTCATCTCTTCAATCATGTTTGCACAAACAAATTTTAACAAAATACCGTTCTTACAACAAATGTGAAAAGGGCTCCCTAGGAGTACCTAGGATGTTTTGGGTGCTTAAAACCTTCCCATTGCATAACCAACCCCCTTACCCCGATCTCTGACATTTTTACTAGTTTTTGATTCGATAAAACTTTTAGGTTTTTGTTCGCTTTCTAACCATTCCTTTGGATAAATAGAAGTGCGGTGGCGACTCGACTTGTATGGTTTACCTTAGATTTAGTCAATATCTCTAATGGTAACAAATACCCCGCTACAGAAAAGTGGCGACTTTGCTGGGGAAATTTGCCTAGTGGGTTTTGCCTACTTTTCATATTTGTTGTATTGTTGTGTATATTATTTTTGTGACATATTTTTTGTGCAATTTGGTATTACTGTATTGTATGTAATGATTGAATTGCTTGAATATTAATTCCTTGTATGCTTGGTGATCTTTGTGAGATGAGTTCTATACCCGAACTCGAGTGCACTTAGGATAGGAGAATGGCATAGTCTTGTTGACTTGTGTGGAGTTATTCCTTATCAAGTTGACTTGCAAGCCCATTCACTTGGTGGAGGTCATGTTGGGATCAATAATGTCACACAAGTAGTTGTGGTTAGACATTACTCTCTCCAATATAGACCTTAGAAGCCAAAGACCTTAGTTTACCAAGCCCATCTTGGCCTATTCTTAGGATGTAGTGCGAAAGTAGTTCATGTGTAAGATTTGATACGATTGTTACGCGATACTACACTCATAAGAGTCTCTCTCGAAAATATTTTTGGAATACGAGTAGTCGTTTATCCGATACTATCCGAAAGATGGGATGATGACTATGGGAACCTCTTGTAGAACATGTTTGGCAGGTTTAAACCCTAGTACACTCCCTTTGGGTGGTTCTTAACCGAGATTCCATGCTCGTGACTTGCAACAAACCCTTGATTCATGGTTGATCCGTTCTTGTATCCTTAATATCAATGGAACTTAGGTATTGATAAGGTGTAAACCGTAATCCACCAAAATGGATGATTGATATTAAGGATGACATGATCCATCCCATGACCTTTGTTTGGTGTGGTTTGCTTGATCCTTGAGTGTGATTGTTGCATTCATGCATTCATGCACCCATTTGCATCCATATCATCAATAATGAGAAAATTTTCAAGGAACTTAAGAGGCCTATTTGCAAATTTTCAGACATGGAAAGACAAAGAAGGAATACAAAGAAGTACAATTTCAGACAACCCGACTTAAAAGAGCTAAGGAATTTGATATCCTATGTATTAGATCCCTTGGGTTTCAAGGCTCGTTTTGGGAAGCTTCTATCTGTTCTGACTACTCAAGTGGACGAAGGATTGATGAGTGTATTGGTGCAGTTCTATGATCCCTTATACCATTGCATCACTTTTCCGGATTTTCAGGTTTTGCCCACGTTTGAGGAGTATGCCTATTTTGTGGGTATACCTATCCTATATCAGTTGTCATTCAGTGGCTTAGATAGGGTTCCTACTTCTCAAGAGATAGCTAATATGTTGCATATATATGAATCTCTGGTTGGTGCTCATATGACTACCAAAGGTGGAATTCAAGGTCTCCCTCCTGAGTTCCTCATTGCTCAAGCTACTATGTATGGGAAGGCCATGAGTGAGCCTTTGAGGCCATATTTGTACTTCTCATCTATGAGCTGGTGTTATTCCCCAACATCGACAAGTTTGTGGATGTGAACGCTATTAGGATTTTCTCTACTCTTAATCCCATTCCGACTCTGTTGGGTGACAGTTACTTTTCTTTGCATATGAGGAATGCAAAGGGTGGTGGTACCATTGTATGTTGTTTGCCTCTGATGTACAAGTGGTTTATTTCACACTTGCCGCAGACGGTCGCCTTCAAGGAAAACAAAGGATGTCTACGGTGGTCCACGAGACTTATGTCTCTCACTAATGATGATATCTTTTGGTACAACCATGTATATGATGGTGTGCAGATGATCGACTCTTGTGGTGAATTCTCCAATGTGCCTCTTCTTGGTACATGTGGTGGGATTAACTACAACCCTATTTTGGCACGTCGTCAGCTTGGGTTCCCCCTAAAGGATAAACCCAATAACATTCTGTTAGAGGGTGTGTTCTTTCAGGAGGGTAAAGATCCCCAAGGCCTGAAGGGCAGGATGGTTCACGCTTGGCGCAAGATCCATAGGAAAGGAAAGGAAGGAGTTAGGTCTGAAGAATTGTATCACTTTGGAGCCTTACACTTCTTAGGTTAGGAGGAGAGCTTCCGAGTACCTCATGCCTTACGAGTATCCAAGACCTACACCTTTGGTTGTGGCTGGGCCTTCAACCCTCCCTTACCAAGGACTAGAGGAGTTGAGAGACAAAGACCGTTCGCGTGCTTGGATCCGTGAATGAGAGGAGTTGCTTCAGCAGACAAGGAGAAGGATGCTTTAATAGAGTTCCTTGAGCACCAGGTTATAGATGATCCTGATGACGCATGGACTTCTCTACTTCCTCAGTATTCCAAGTTTTGGAAGAGGAAGTACGATCGACCCTCCAAAGAGAAGGCAGACATGGAGGCAGCCTACGAGAGGGAGGTAAAGAGGTTTCGTGCAGCTTATCTTCCTGTGTTTAGAGCTTTAGATGATTGTTTCTAGGGTTCCATAGGATGTTCATTTTCCTTCTCTCTTGTATTGTATTTGGTTACCAAGACTGTACTTCTTTGGTGTAAAAATATTTCCAAATATTATTTGATGTCATATTTCCATATGTGATAAATGTTTAATATTTGAAAATAGAACTCTAAAGTCCCTTTGATATAAAAAATTAAATCATATGCATTGCATGCATCATATGCATCAGCAGGTTTTGCTCCAGGCTTCTTGTTCTATGGTCTAACTTTGTGTTCTTCATTTATTTTAAAGACAAGCTAACTCACCGGTACTACACCCGAGCCAACGCATCAAGACTAATGGATCATTTGGAACAAGAGAACCATGAGCTTAAGGAGGAAGTAGCCAGATTGACTGCCCTGATGGAGTCATTCATGGCTGCCCAGAGGATAGTCATCTCTGTGATTGTCTCATCAACTGTGCCTGCGGCTAACGCACACTTTGCTCCAACAGCCATGCCAGCCGGGTTTCCATGGGGGATGCCTCCCAGCTTCATGCCTGAGGGTCCTGCACCCACCTTTACTTCTCTGCCGACATCTAGCCCGGTCCTTGCTGTTCCTCCTCCTGTCGTGCATACTATACCCAGAGTAGACGACACCATCTATCATTCTGAGCAGTCTGAGGGCCCAGATGTCTATGAAAAGATGGATTCTATGAAAGACCAATTTCTTGAACTCCGCAAGGAATTGAAAACTCTTCGAAGAAAGGACCTTTTTGGCAAGTCTTCTACTGAACTCTGCCTGGTTCCGAACGTGAAAATCCCTGTAAAGTTCAAAGTTCCTGACTTTGAAAAGTACAAGGGAAATACTTGCCCTCTCAGCCACCTGGTCATGTATGCCAGGAAGATGTCGACTCAGACCGACAATGACCAACTTCTCATTCACTACTTCCAGGACAGTTTGTCCGGTGCAGCCATAAGGTGGTACATGGGCTTGGACAGTGCGAACATATGATCCTTCAACGACCTTGGCGAGGCCTTCGTCAAGCAATACAAGTATAACATGGATATGGCTCCCGATAGGGATCAATTGAGAGCCATGTCCCAGAAGGACAAAGAAACTTTCAAAGAGTACGCCCAGAGGTGGCGAGAAGTAGCAGCACAGATTGTGCCCCCGCTGGATGAGAAAGTGATGACCAAGATCTTTCTAAAGACCTTGAGTTCTTTTTATTATGAGTGGATGATTGTCAGCGCTCCTTATGACTTCACCGAGATGGTGAACATGGGGATGCGTCTGGAAGAAGGAGTCAGGGAAGGGTGCCTGACCAGAGAAGAAGGCTCTTCTGCCAAACGGTATGGGACATTTGGAAAGAAGAAAGATGGTGAGGCACATGCTGTGACCTCCCATGTTAAAACAAGAAGACCCTCAGTGAGGAGGAAGATCGTGCGTCCTGCCGGTAACCAGCACCAGGTGGCTCACATAGAACCTGTTTTCAGAGACAATCAATAGTATCAGCATCACAACAATAATCAATAACAACAACATCCGCAATATCAACAACAACAGCACCATCCTCAACAGTAGGCCTACCAGCCTCGAAACAGTAATCATGTCAGCACAAGTTATGAGAGGAAGAGGGTCACCTTCGATCATATTCCTATGACATATGCAGAATTGTATCCCTCTTTTATAGAGAGGAAGTTGATTACTCCACGAGACCCGCCAGCTATACCTATTAACCCCCAGTGGTGGTATAAGCCTGAATTACATTGTGTTTATCATTCCGGTGCTCCCGGACACGACGTGGAAAATTGCTACCCACTGAAGACCAAGGTTCAAGACCTTGTGAGATGTGGTATTTTGTGTTTCGAGGACGTAGGTCCTAATGTAAAGAAGAACCCATTGCCCGAGCATGGGAAGTCTGTCAACATGGTCCAGGGTTTCCCTGGTAAATACAAAGTCAAATATGTCAGCCATATTCGACAATCTCTGGTCGAGATGCATAGATTGTTGTGTGAGTACAGTCATTACGAGCACGACCACGACAGATGCCGAGTGTGTTCTGTCAACCAAAGAGGATGTCGCCAAGTGCGCAAAGATGTGCAAGAAATGTTGGATGAATGAGTCATTGAGATACTTCAAAACAGAAATGTTGACGAAGATGCTGATGAAGTCAATGTAATTTCTCCGGTATTTCGGATCCCTGAGCCTATTATTATCAAGTATGATAGTAGCAAGCAAAAGGCTTCTCCTTCTTTGATCATCAAACCAGCTAGCCCTGTGCCTTATTCTTCTGAGAAAGCGGTTCCCTATCGCTACAATGTTGTATCATTGGAAGATGGGAAAGAGGTACCCCTACCCGCTTCATCTGTTGTTAATATTGCCGATGTCAGCGGCCTGACCCGTAGCGGTCGTGTTTTCTCGGCTCCGCCAAAATCTCAAGCTAATGTTCGAAGGACTGATACTACTGATTATGTTGAACGCCCGGTTGGGAATGCTGTGAATGCTCCGAATCCGGCACTTGTCGCCAAACCGACCTCTACGTTGAGAGCTCCTGTTTCTGCTGGCCAGAGTGGCAATACAAAAGAAGACTGTGATGAGATGCTGAGGCTCATCAAGAGAAGTGAGTAAAATGTGGTAGATCAACCTCTACAGACGCCATCCAAAATCTTTGTACTATCCTTGCTGATGAATTCAGAACCACACTGAGAAGCTCTGTAGAAGGTGTTGGATGTGGCGTATGTGGATCATGATGTCACGATAGAGAAATTCGACAGTATTGTTGCAAACATCACCGCTTGTAACAATTTAAGTTTTTGTGATGGTGATCTCCCCGAGGAGGGAAGAGACCGCAACTTGGCACTACACATCTCCATGAGCTGCAAAGATGATGCCATGTCCCCTATGCTGATGGACATTAGGTCATCATTGAATATGTTGCCAAAGTCTACTCTTGCAAAATTATCATATCAGGGGCCTCCCATGAGGCAGAGTGGAGTAGTGGTGAAAGCTTTCTATGGGTCTCGTAAAACTGTGATTGGAGAGGTTGATCTCCCAGTTAAGATTGGACCAAGTGATTTCCAGATTACCTTCCAGGTTATGGAGATTCACCCATCGTATAGCTATCTCTTGGGCAAACCATGGATTCAGGAGGCAGGCGCCGTGACATCCACCCTACACCAGAAACTGAAGTTTGTCAAAAACAAGGAGTTCGTGGTGGTAGGGGGAGAAAAGGCTCTCATGGTTAGCCATTTGTCTTCCTTCTCTTATATAGATGCTGAGGATGAAGTTGGAACACCGTTCCAAGCTTTATCTATTGCCGAGCCTATTAAGAAGGGAACTTCTTCATTTGCGTCCTATAAAGGTGCTAAGTTGGCCATTGAGCATGGTGCAACTGTTGGATTGGGGCAAATGATTAAGCTGGAAGACAACAAATCCTGGGCTGGCATAGGGTATTCTTCCGATGTCTTCAACAAGCAAGGGTTGTTCAAGAGTGGTGGATTCATCCACACTGGTCAAGATGAAGATGCTGCTGCCATTTTGGAAGAGGATGTAGAGGATTCTGGCAACTTCGTCATCCCTGGAGGGGTATGCAATGATTGGGTCGCTGTTGACATTCCAACAGTTATCCATAAGTCAAAGTAATATTTATTGTGTTTGAAAACCCTTCTCCCATGCCAAAAGGAGAAGTGATGACATTGTTGGCGCATAAATACAATGATATTTTTATTCAATAAATTCATGTTAAATGTTTGTTTTTCCAATTATTTTCCCTTTTCGCTTTTGCATGAAATTGGTGATCACATAAAACCCTAAAAATAGAATAAAATCAATCTTTTCATCTGCATAATGATTTGCCTTGCTTGAATTCTAAAATCTCTTTGTATCCAAAATCATTATGCAGGTTGATCAAACCCATTGAACATAATGATCCAACACCATTTCCCAACTTTGAATTCCCTGTATTTGAGGCGGAAGAAGATGATATTGAAGAGATTCCTGATGAGATTACCTGTCTACTTGAGCACGAAGAGAAGATCATTCAGCCGCATCTTGAGAATCTGGAAACAGTCAACTTGGGGTCTGAAGATTATGTTAGAGAAGTAAAGATTGGGGCACTCCTGGAAGAATCTGTTAATAAGGGGTTGATTGAGTTGCTACGAGAGTATGTCGACGTCTTTGCCTGGTCATATGAAGACATGCCTGGTCTAGATACAGATATCGTGCAACATTTCCTACCTTTAAAGCCTGAGTGCGTGCCTGTGAAGCAGAAGCTCAGAAGAACTCATCCTGATATGGAAGTGAAGATCAAAGAGGAAGTTCAGAAGCAAATTGATGTGGGGTTTCTGGTGACTTCTACATATCCTTAATGGGTGGCCAATATTGTGCCCATGCCTAAGAAAGATGGAAAAGTCCGAATGTGTGTGGACTATAGAGACTTGAATAAAGCTAGTCCGAGAGATGATTTCCCTCTACCACATATTGATATGTTGGTAGATAATACAGCTAAATTCAATGTCTTCTCGTTTATGGACGGATTTTCCGGATATAATCAGATTAAGATGGCACCCGAGGATATGGAGAAGACAACATTCATCACACCTTGGGGAACATTCTGTTATCGAGTGATGCCCTTCGATTTGAAGAACGCCGGAGCCACGTATCAACGAGCTATGACTACATTGTTTCATGACATGATGCACAAGGAGATCAAAGTGTATGTTGATGATATGATTGCAAAGTCAAGAACGGAAGTTGAACATGTTGAGAACTTGTTAAAGCTTTTTCAGCGTTTGAGGAAGTATAAGCTTCGTCTGAATCCGAACAAGTGTACATTTGGAGTCCGTTCTGGGGAGTTATTGGGCTTTATTATCAGCGAAAGAGGTATTGAGGTTGATCCTGTAGAGGTCAAAGCAATACAAGAGATGCCTACACCCAAAACTGAGAAGCAAGTCCGAGGTTTTCTTGGCCGCTTGAATTATATTTCCAGATTTATATCCCACATGACTGCCACATGTGTGCCGATATTCAAGCTCCTCCAAAAAGATCAGTCTCATGATTGGACCGAAGATTGCCAAAAGGCCTTTGACAATATTAAAGAGTATTTGTCCGAGCCTCCGATTTTGTCTCCGCCTGTGGAAGGGAGACCGTTGATTATGTATTTGACAGTTCTTGAAGACTCAATGGGTTGTGTCCTTGGTCAGCAAGATGAGTCAGGAAAGAAAGAGTATGTTATCTACTACCTGAGTAAGAAGTTCACTGATTGTGAGTCTCGATACTCAATGCTTGAGAAAACATGATGTGCTTTGGCTTGGGTTGCTAAGCGCTTACGCTAGTATATGTTGAATCATACGACTTGGTTGATATCCAAAATGGATCCAATCAAATACATCTTTGAGAAGCCTGCTTTAACTGGGAGGATTGCCCGTTGGCAGATGTTGTTATCTGAGTATGATATTGAGTATCGAGCTCAGAAAGCGATAAAAGGTAATATCTTGGCTGACCACTTGGCACATCAACCAATTGAGGATTATCAGTCAGTTCAGTATGACTTCCCAGGTGAGGAGATTATGTATTTGAAAATGAAAGATTGCGACGAGCCTACGCTTGAGGAAGGGCCAGAAACTGGTTCCAGATGGAGCATGGTGTTTGATGGCACTGTAAATCAATATGGAAATGGTATTGGGGCAGTGATTATTACTCCTTAGGGCACACATTTTCCTTTTACAGCAAAGCTAACTTTAAAATGATGAATACTATGGCTGAGTATGAGGCCTGTATTATGGGATTGGAAGAATGTATTGATCTTAGGATCAAACATCTTGATGTTTATGGTGATTCGGTCCTTGTCGTTAATCAGGTTAAGGGTGAATGGGAGACGAATCAGCCTGGCCTCATCCCATATAGAGACTATGAGAGGAGGATTTCAATATTCTTTACTGAGGTTGACTTCCATCATATTCCTCGAGATGAGAATCGGATGGCAGATGCTCTTGCTACACTTGCTTCGATGATTGTGGTTAGACTGTGGAATGAAGTTCCCAATATCACTGTAATGCGCTTGGACAGACCAGCTCATGTATTTGCAGTAGAGGAGGTGCAAGATAATAAGTCATGGTATTATGATATCAAGTGTTTTCTTCAAAGCCAGGTTTACCCGCCTGGGGCATCTGTGAATGATAGAAAGACTTTGAGAAGATTATCAGGCAGTTTCTACCTCAATGGCGATGTGCTTTATAAGAGGAATTTTGACATGGTTTTGCTCAGATGCGTGGATAAACACGAAGCAGACCTGTTAATGACTGAGGTCCATGAGGGTTCATTTGGTACTCATTCCAATGGACATGCCATGGCTAGAAAGATGTTGAGAGCAGGCTACTATTGGCTGATAATGGAGTCTGACTGCTGCAAGTATGTGAAGAAATGCCATAAGTGTCAGATTTATGCGGATAAGATTCATATTCCCCTGACACTTCTGAATGTGATTTCATCATCATGGCCTTTCTCCATGTGGGGAATTGATATGATTGGCATGATAGAGCCGAAAGCGTCCAACGGTCATAGATTTATTCTTGTAGCAATTGATTACTTCACCAAGTGGGTTGAAGCGGCGTCATATGCAAACGTGACCAGGCAGGTGGTTGTGAAGTTTATCAAAAATCAACTCATATGCCGTTATGGTGTGCCAGATAAGATCATTACTGACAATGGATCTAACTTGAACAACAAGATGATGAAAGAACTGTGTAGTGAGTTCAAGATTGCGCATCATAGTTCGTCTCCTTACAAACCCAAGATGAATGGGGCTGTTGAAGCTGCTAATAAGAATATCAAGAAGATTATCCAGAAGATGATTGTTACGTACAAAAATTGGCATGAGATGCTGCCATTTTCTTTGCATGGTTATCGTACATCTGTCCGTACTTCAACAGGGGCAACCCCTTTCTCTCTTGTTTATGACATGGAGGTTGCACTCCCAGTAGAGGTGGAGATCCCATCAATGAGAGTCTTGATGGAAGCCAAGTTGACTGATGTTGAATGGGTTCAGAGTCGTTATGACCAACTGAATTTGATTGAAGAGAAGAGATTAACTGCTATGTGCCATGGTCAGTTATATCAGCAAAGGATGAAGAAAGCCTTTGATAAGAAGGTTGTAACACCCCAAAATTTGCCCTCCTCATTCATGGATTCATTTTTAGGTCATTTAACATTTCATATTGCATTTCATCATGTCAATCTGAATCAGATCCAAGAAACTTTATTTTAAAAAAAAAACGAGAAAAAAACGAGAAAAAAAAAGCGAAAAAAAAAAAAACGAAAAAAAACTAATAAAAAAATAAATAAATAAATAAATAAATTAAAAAATAATAAATAAATAAATAAAAGAAAAATCTTGGACTTGGACCTCTCTCATTTGAGCCCACAGAGCCATGAAAATCAGGTTATAAAAGAGGGAGAACAGACAGAAAAAGGAAGAGAAGCAAAACACTCTGAGGTTTCCCTGGACAAAACCTGGAGAGAAACCTAGACAGAGAGAGTGAGAATTAATCTGCAGCAACCTCCAGGCAACTCTGAAAGGTTCATTCTGACTCACACACTTTTAGCTCAAGCAAACCCTAACATTGGTTTGCAAATCCAGTCGTGCCATTTGGTTTCAACCGATCTCTCCAATCAGGTTTGCCCTATATCCATCATCTTTATGCCTTTAATTTGAATGCTCTAAATGTATGAGGTATTATGGGTGAATTTGATACCCTTTTGGTGCATGTGTTTGACAAGAGGTTTAGGCCTCCTACCCTTGGTTGCTTTTTGTGAGCTTTTTGTGAATTTTAATGGCATGATTCATGTGGTTACATTTTGATTTGGGGGCAACTCTTGGTTACCCTATTTTGTTTCTCTAACTTGTTTGTTGAGTTTTGTTTTGTGAGGGCTCATATGACTCTTGCAGAGATGGTTTGCCTGGTGTTCCACTTTATTTATGGGATACCGCCTGGAGGTTTCATTCCGATTACCTGTACTGACTCACTTTCTTTGATGGTGTTTAGTTGGGAAGGATCCCTGGGTTTCCCATTCCTCTAATTGTTGTTACTTCGGATCTTTATCCGCGTGGTACTTTTACATTTTTCCCGCATTTTACTGCTTTCCTAGCTGGAAGACCTCGATAGGAGGCAATGTTTTGTGTGTTTATTTTTTACAGGTTCCTTCGTCAAGGACTGCCTTTTTGCATGAGCAACCCTAACCCTTCATTGATTTTTCTTCTCCTAAACACACGTTTACTCCTTCTACTACAGGTGAGTAAGTCTCCAAAGGTCGAGCATCTGGTAGATTGCGTAGTAACGTCGTTCGTCCAAAACCTAATCCATAACCCCGTCGCCAGCCGAACTACGGCTTGCTCTGATTCTCATTCCAGATGAGATACGTAGGCACAAGACGCAATGTCTTAGCGAGCACACATCCCCCCAACCCATAGGTCAGCCGAGCTACGAAGACTCTGATTCTCATATTCAGATGAGATACGTATGCAATGGATGCGACATCCGCGCGAGTCATTTTCATTTAACCCTTTTTTTAGTAAACAGCACAAGATAAACTCACACCCTTTAGACAAGAACTACAAAAGTGGATCCCGTAGAGTACTACAGATGCGTAGGGGTGCTAATACCTTCCCTTCGCATAACTGACTCCCGAACCCAAGATTTGGTTGCGAGATCTTGTCTTTTCCTTTCCTCTTTTCAGGTTTACTTCGAGCGTTTCCTTTCCCTCCTTTGGGATAAATAACGCACGGTGGCGACTCCTCTGTCATTTTCTTTCGCCGGTTGTTTTTTCGCACACTGTATTTTTCAGGTTGCGACAGCTGGAGACTCCACTGGGGACCCGGTTTCCCTAAGCGAGTCCCTCCTAGCTTTTGTAGGTTGTTTGTTTATTGGGTGTTTATTCTTTTGTATAGTTATTTATCTTTCAGCATTTACCTGCTTTATTGCATTGTGTACATATGACTGTCGTATCTGCTGGTTCTATTTAAGATGAGTTCTATACCCGGACTCGAGTGCAATTAAGATAGGAGAATGGCATAGTCTTGTTGACTTGTGTGGAGTTATTCCTTAGCAAGTTGACTTGCAAGCCCATTCACTTGGTGGAGGTCATGTTGAGATCAATAATGTCACACAAGTAAGTTGTGGTTAGACATTACTTTTTCCAATATAGACCTTAGAAGCCAAGGACCTTAGTTTACCAAACCCATCTTGGCCTATTCGTAGGACGTAGTGCGAAATTCGTTCAAGTGTAAGATTTGATATGATTGTTACGCGATACTACACTCATAAGAGTCTCTCTTGAGAATATTTTTGGAATACGAGTAGTCGTTCCTCCAATAATATCCGAAAGATGGGATTATGACTATGGGATCCCCTTGTAGAACATGTTTGGCAGGTTTAAACCTTAGTACACTCCCTTTGGGTGGTTCTTAACCTAAAATCCATGCTCGTGACTTACAACAAACCCTTGATTCATGGTCGATCCGTTTAGGTATCCTTAATATCAATGAAACTTGGGTGTTGATAAGGTGTAAACCATAATCCACCAAAATGGATGGTTGATATTAAGGATAACATGATCCATCTCATGACCTTTGTTTGGTGTGCTTTGCTTGATCCTCTTAATTTCTCTCCAGGCAGTGCAACCTGACAGATGTTCAAGCGGATCCAGCCATCCTGATTGACATGTCATTGCATTGCATAACATCATTCGCATATTTGCATCCAACATCTCATGCTTATTCATTTGCAGTGTATTCCCTTTTTAAGGGGGGCCTTAAAATTGAATAAGCAGTGCATCGCATACCATGCATACTAACCCTTGTTTGTTTTGCAGGTGTCACCGCAGTGTCTAATGTTTGTTCCCTGTATCAGGAAGTTATTGGTCCCAATCGAGTTCACAGGTACCCGACAAAGGAAAACCATCCACGACTAGCAATGGACCAGATACAGAAAGAACTGGCTGATATGCGTGAAAGGATGGATCAGTTCATGACATTGATGACTGGTATGGCAGAAGGCCAGGCGAAGCTGAAGGAATTGGTTGAGCAATCGAGGCCCGATCCAGAGGTGGAAATACCAAGTGCTGAGGGGAACCCTGGTAACCCTGGTAACCTTGGGAACACTAATAACCCTGTGAACACTGGAAACGCGGGTAACGCAAATGTTGATGGAAACCCGGGTAATGTTGGCAACACGGGAAATGTTGGGAATGGTATTGGCGGAAGGTACAATGTGAATCAAGGGATTCGGATTAACGGGCGCCCCGTTACTGAAGATTGTCAGTATGATCAATTTTCTTTGCACGACGAGGCCCTCGAGACCACTCGCTGTATGGATGAGCTTGCTGAGAAGCTCAAATCTTTGGAGTCTCAAAATTCCTTAGGTTTTGATGTCACCAATCTTGGTCTGGTTCAGGGAGTAAGGATCTCTCACAAGTTCAAACCCCCTACTTTTGAGAAATACAACGGGGCTTCTTGCCCACGCACTCATCTCCAATCTTATCTGGGAAGGTTGGGAGCTCACACTGAAGATGAAAAGTTGTGGATGTACTATTTTGAAGACAGTTTAACTGGAGCTTCTCGTGAATGGTATTCTCATTTGTCTCGTACTACCATCAAGAGCTGGAAAGACTTGGCAGAGGCTTTTGTTAAGCAATATCAATACAACTTGGACATGGCTCCAAATCGGACCTTGTTGCAAGGAATGTCTCAGACTGCCAAGGAAACCTTTAGAGAATATGCTCAGCGTTGGAGACAGATTGATGCATCCGTCTAACCCCCTATGTCTGAAAGGGAGATGGCGGACATGTTCATGAACACTCTTCAAGGCAATTATATCGAGAGATTGGCTGCTTGCCCGTCAATCAGCTTTGCAGAGATAGTGATTGCTGGAGAAAGGATCGTGAGTCTGTTGAAGATGGGCCGAATTCAAGACAACAGTGCTTCCAACTCATCAGTTTCCAAGAAACCGTTTGCTGGTAACGGTCAGCAAAGAAGAGAAGGTGAGACGAGCGTTGTATATGCCGGCAGAGGCAGGGGCAGAGGACACCCTAATTATTATCAAGATCAAGTGGCCGCAGTCACTATTCTGACACCTGCTCACCAACAGCAACCGTAGTATCATCCGCAACCTAGGTACAACAGTCAACAACAAGGAGGTAATTTGGGTCAACAGAGACACTATCAACAACGTCCAAGGCAGGCGGACCGGGTCATTGAGTCAATCCAAATGCCTTATTCTGCATTACTTCCCAAGCTGATTGACATGAATCTGGTTACGTTGAGAACTCTGGCCCCACCGGTCAATCCCAACAATCTACCTAGAGGTTATGATGTCAACGCCAGATGTGCTTTTCACTCCAACGCACCTGGCCATACTACAGATAATTTCAAAGCTCTCCAGCTAAAGGTACAAGATTTGAGAGATGCCCAGGCCATCAATATTTCTCTGGTGCCTAATGTTATCCAAAACCCCATGCCAGCTCACGACGGGCAGAGGATTAATGATGTTGATAGTGGGGAAACTTTGAATTTGGTTTCTGATGTGACTAAAGTGAAGACTTCGCTATCGGTGGTCAAAGACCGACTCTTGAAAGGATGGATTTTCCCGGGCTGTGGGGAAGAGTGCAGAAATTGTCAAGACGCCGAGAACGGATGTGATAGTTTGAGAAAGGGTATTCAGCAACTGATAGATGAAGGTTGTCTTCAGTTCGATCAGACTCGTCCAGTGAAGAATGATTTGTCGACAGTAACGTTTTATTTCACTCCTGAAGAAATATATGTTCCCGAGAGGCCCGCTCCGACAACAATATATTTCCCAGAAAGTCCAACACCAATTTACTCTGACAACCCTCAACCGACTTTGATTGGTCCGGTCACCATCACGGTACCAGGACCTGTTCCATATGAGAAAGATAGTGCTATCCCGTGGCACTATGGGGCTGACATCTACTGCCAGTGGCAGAAAGTTAACGAAGAAGACATTGACATTGGTAGCTCCTTTGTAGACAATGTTGGAGGAATTGGTGGCTTCACTCGCAGTGGACGCCTATTTGCACCATCAACATTGCGCACGAATACTGAAGCTGAGGCAGCTGCCAAGGCTAAAGGAAAACAGGTAGCCACCGAAGAGGTTACTATTGAGGAGGCTCCTCCTAAGACCGCATTCAAGAAAGAAGTGGACGAGTTTATGAGGATTATCAAGAAAAGTGACTACAAGGTAGTCGACCAGCTAAATCAGACACCCTCAATGATCTCCATTCTCTCATTATTGATGTGCTATGAGGCTCACAGAGCAGCCTTGTTGAAAGTACTGAATATGGCCTATCTTCCACCAGAGATAACTGTTAACCAGCTAGAGTCGGTAGTTTCGAACGTACACACTAGCCATGCGCTAGGTTTCACCGATTATGACCTAACATCTGAGGGCATGAATCACAACAAAGCCTTGCATATCACAATGGAATGCAAAGGGACGGTGCTTTCCCATGTTTTGGTTGATACAGGTTCTTCTCTGAATGTTCTCCCAAAGAAAGCCTTAACGAAGTTGGATTGCGATGACGCCATCCTGAGGCCGAGTAATTTAGTTGTAAGGGCTTTTGATGGCTCTAAGCGAGCTGTTTGTGGAGAAGTTGAGTTGCCAGTTAAGATTGGACCGCAGGTATTCAAGAGTACCTTTTATGTGATGGATATCCAACCTGCCTATAGCTGTCTGCTAGGTCGACCCTGGATTCATGTTGTCGATGCTGTTACTTCTACTCTCCACCAGAAGCTCAAATATGGACTAGAAGGTCAGATCGTCACCGTCTGTGGCGAAGAGGATATTTTTGTTAGTCACCTGTCTACATTTAAGTATGTGGAGATGGATGGCGAGATGCATGAGATGATGTGTCAGGGCTTCGAAGCCATAAATATCAGTGAGGTCGCGCCCGAAACTGTCTTTTCACCTGAGTCTGAGAAGGTCGGGACTTCTATCTCTTCATACAAGCAAGCTGTTGAAGTGGTTAAGGCTGGTAATGCCCAAGGCTGGGGCAAATTTGTGGAGTCAATCATAAAAGAAGACAAGTTTGGATTGGGGTATACTCCGGGGTCTCAGAAGAATGAAGTCGGTACTTTCTCCAGCGGGGGTTTGGTTTCTCCCCACACCGTCAATGTTGCAGATGAAGACAAGGCTGACAGCGACTGTGACTTAGATAGCTGGATTCGCCCTTGTGTCCCAGGAGAAAAGCTCGACAATTGGTCGTCTGAAAAAGTCGTCCGGTTTACTGTACTGAAGGAGTAATTTTTATTGTTTTCCTTTTATCACATGCATAACAAAGTCTTACACTTTGACCAAGGTGTAATGACTCATCTGTAGGGCCATCCATTTAATTACATTTCACAATTATTTTCATCATCAATAAAGGACAGCTTTTGCAAACAATTTTGTGTTCTCTTTCTTTCAATTATTTTTACTTTTACAAAAACGACAATGTTTCTTTTTCATGTTTCTTTTTCGTTTTTCTTTCCAAAAAACATCTCGTAAAACTGATCACCCGGATCTCACTGCTAACGACACTGTTATGGCCAAGTATGTCTTCAACAATCCTATCTATCAAGCCGAAGAAGGGGTTGAGGAAGATTATGAATTGCCTGAGGAGTTAGCCAGGTTGTCGAAACAGGAGGGCCGAACTATCACACCTTATCAGGAGGTGGTTGAGACCATCAACATTGGTACCGAAGACGACAAGAAAGAGATCAAGATCGGGGCCAATCTACAGGCCGAGAGGAAAAGAACGTTGATCATGTACTTGACTGTGTTAGAAAGGTCAATGGGTTGTGTGCTCGGTCAGCATGACGAGTCAAGTCGAAAAGAGCATGCAATATACTACCTTAGCAAAAAGTTTACGACTGTGAACAAAGATACTCACTGCTCGAGAAAACTTGTCGCGCTTTGGCATGGGCTGCTCGCCGACTAAGACAGTATATGTTGACTCACACGACTCTATTGATATCAAAGATGGATCAAGTCAAGTATATTTTTGAAAAGCCAGCAGGGTTGCTAGGTGTTAAATGATGCTGACAGAGTATGACATCCAATACACTTCACAAAAAGCCATCAAAGGAAGTATCTTGTCAGACTATCTTGCCGCGCAACCGATTCATGATTACCAACCTATGAGGTTCGACTTTCCTGATGAGGATATCATGTTTCTCAAATCGAAAGATTGCGAGGAACCACTCCTGGAGGAGGGGCCTGACCCTGAATCCAAATGGATTATGATGTTTGATGGGGCGGTCAACGTCAATGGTCGCGGAGTTGGTGCAGTGTTGATCACGCCGGAGGGGGTTCATATGCCATTTTGTGCCAGAGTAACTTTTCCCTGCACCAACAATGAAGCCGAATACGAAGCTTGTATCCTAGGACTTGAGGAAGCCATCAACCTACGGATTAAAACCCAAGATGTAGTTTAGGAAAAGAGACTAGCAGCTATATGCCATGGCCAATTATATCAGAGACGGATGAAGAGAGCATTTGATCTGAAAGTACGCCCTCGGGAGTGTCAAGTCGGTGAATTGGTACTCAAAAGAAATCTTCCTCCCAACACAGATCACAGGGGCAAATGGAAACCGAACTATGACGGCCTATATGTGGTTAAAAGAGTTTTCTCTGGCGGAGCTTTGATTCTAACAACCATGGATGGCGAAGACTTCCCATCCCCTGTCAACTCAGACGCAGTTAAAAAATACTTCGCATAAAATAGACCCGCTGGACAGTAAAAAGAATAGTCCAGGCAAAAAAGGGGCATCCCGACGAACCAAAAAAAAGAATGAAGAGGTTCGGGCAAAAATTAGGGATATAAAAATCAAAAAAAATGTACACCCGGTGAGTCGAAAACCCGAAAGGGCGGCTCAGGCAAAAAAGGGTATCCCGGCGGATTGAAAACCCAAAAGGGCGGTCCACGCAAAAGTTAGGGAATAAGCGAATAACTGCGATCTGAGTTCATCCGTGTTATATCACCGTTTCATTCAATCCGACAATCTTCGAAGGTAAAAGATCGACTAATCATCCACTTCAGAAAGCAAGATGAGCAGAGCGTCTTGAGGACATACGAGCCATAGCAGAGTCGAAACTCGGTGGGACCCTGTTCCCACATTTCCATTAGGATAGTTTCTCTTGTTCAATTTATAGCGATCGCCTCTTTCCAGGGATCAACTTCCTGATGTACTCGCCTATTCCTGGCACAGATTTTTCAACCAACAAAAGTCGAATAATTCAGTTAAAAAGCCTTTTTACTTTTCATTTATCAGTTTCTTTGCAAAAGATGTCTGAATTCTTGAGGAACATATTGCATCTGAATGTAATGGTGGCTTTTGCAGATGACTTGCGCAGGAAAACAGTCAGAATTGCTTTGAATGTGCTTAATCCCGGACGGTGATTTCAAACCGAGTAATTCCCTGGGGCATACGTGTATTTTTTGGTTACAGGTCACAGGAACCGGATGCCAAGTAATGAATCCTCACCCCCAAGCGGTTGACAAAGCCTCTCTTCTGCAGAGGAGGTTCCCCAGTAGAGTTGACAGTATCCAGACTGTATATCCCTAGTAGAGTTGACAGTATCCAGACTGTATATCTGTAGCGGTGTATTCGTCACTTTATGATTTATTGACTAAACCAAAAGCAAAGCATACAAGGAAATCGAGTCGCCACCGCACTTTTATTTATCCTAAGGAATGGCTAAAAAGCGAACAAAAGCCTAAGAAGTTTTACACGTAGAAAACTAATGAAAAAATCAGAGAGTCTGGGTAAGGGGTAAATTACGCAATGGGAAGGTGTTAGGCACCCAAAACGTCCTAGGTACTCCTAGGGAGCCCTTTTCACACTTGTTGTATAAAAATGTTTATTTGTTTATGACATATTGTGCAAACATGAATGGGATGATGAGAAAAAAAAAATATAATTTTTATTGTTTTTGTGTTTGAACGGATGAACCCGTTGCCTACGTACCTTCCATCAAAGGTAAGGATCAAAACGCCGTAGTTCGGCTAAAAGATTTCCAAAAATTAGTGAGTTCATTTTAAAACACAAGCATTAGGCTTTTCATTACCAATGGGAGAAACCTCAACCTGAATCAACAATCCACCATGCGAGGACGGCTTCGACGTACTAGAGGGGTTAACCCTGTTTTCAGTACGGAAGTCATACAATCGACTCACTAAGGATAAGGTAAGATTTACATCAACCACTATGGTAATTGAAACCTATGGCTAATGTATGAAAACATATTAACAATGGACAGAGCCACAAAACAATTGAATGGGTGAAGTTAATTGATTATGAGTATTCACAAAATATGGTCAAGGTATGATTAGGATTGATTCAAAGAAGTGTTATGAAATGGAGTTTGAAAAGTCAAGGACTTAGGGTCCAGGTTTCTAATTTGAAAAGACATGAAGAATGTTTGCACAACAAGTCAAAGTTCTGAAAGCAACAATGTGAAAAGGTTTAGGACAAAGAGGGTGAATGGATAAAGGAATGTAAAACTTCTCAGAAAGGTTCACCTTTTGAGATCATATAGAAGATGATTCAAGTGTGTCCTTAGGAATAGGCAAATGAGCAATAACAAATAAGCAAAACAAATGATACCGGATGCCAATTGTTGGGCTTATACCAATCTCACAACAAAGGTGGATACCGGATACCAATAGATGGATTTACACCAGTCTCCTAAAACAAACAGGGATGTCAGATGCCGATAAATGGACTTATTCCAACCTCCTAAAGTAAAACAAAACCTGGATATCAGATGCCAATCTATCTGGACTTACTCTAATCTCCTCAAAGTAAAACAAAATATGGATGTCAGATGCCAATCTATCTGGACTTACTCTAATCTCCAACAGATGATCATAGGAATACAAAAGCCAACAACATGGTCTTACACTTGCATCCTCACATACAACAAACAAACAAGCACAAAGCAATGGACATAAGTAGCCAAATGAAATGGTCTTACACTCTATCCCTTCCACATCATAGGAACAATGGCCAATGAATGGACTTACAGTTGTCCTCAATGGGCAAACCAAAGATGGATCACAAAGATATGAAATGATGATCATGCAATAATGAACAATTAATGATGATAAGTGCACAAAGGCAAACAAGAAAACATGTACAGATGAACTAAGCAATCAATCAAACAAAGTCATTTAGCACACACTATAACCAAGCAATTAGGCTCAAGCAAGGGTTAGACTGTAAAGTCAACTGGAATAGGGTAAGCGGTGCTCTTAACCTTAACATTGAGAGTTAAGGTGAAGCAGATGAAAGGATATGAGGGGTGTGCCTCATTGCTCTTATCCCTGGTCAGGGAGAGCTTTGAATATCAGAAGGTGTGGGAGTTCAGAAAGTTGGAACTCTCTCCACAAGTTAATGACTCGATAGATCTTGGGTTAAGATCCACAATGCTACAAACATGTAATGTGAGCAAAGGGAAGACACACAGAATAGTAGGAGATGGACTACACATCTCTTCTATCTACCAATTGCCTTATCAAAAGGACTTTTCCTGCTTGGGGACAAAAATAAACAATCACAAACATTGCCTCTTAAGGAGGACTTCAGACAGGTGCCTGGCCAAGTAACAGGCCAGGTATTCCAGACTACATGAGGAAGAGATGTTATACCTCAATGCTTAAGCTATCAAGCAAAGCAACAGCAAGTTCACAATGGAACTATAGCAACTAAGTGTACCTGTGGAAACATCAAACAAATCAGTATGCTATACAGACAATCAACCAACAGTTAATACAACAGATAACCAATATAGGCAAAAGCAAAGGCCACAAGTCAATCCCAATTGAATCAACTTCAACCTACAAAACACACATTAGTGATCAAAAGCAAATATCAAATGCTCTCAAGATGAGGCATCATCAATTGTATAACTTGCATGTGCAACCTGAAACAAAGCTTCAAACATGAGAAGCAAACCCTTAGGCCAAAGCCTAGGGTCCAAGATAGGGAAAAAATTTAAAACAGCACATGAAAATTAACCAAAATCAAGATTAATCAAATAAGAACAAAGTCCAATTGGTCTCATATCAAAACTATGCACCAAATCCATTTCATAAGCAAATCATGTCAAACTATGCAAATTGAAACACATTGGAGCAAACAGAATGAACACAAGCATATAAATACCAAAATGGCTCAATAAATTCCAAGAAAAATCATGTATGAACAGAACACATTGAATGAGCAACACACCAAAAATCATGGCAATTGGATAAGTGGAAGCATGTCAATTAAAATCCCTAAGTCAAAGCAAGCATATACAAGCTCAAAGGAGGCCACAAATGGCACATCAAGTTCATGCAAGCATAAAACAAAAACCAAACAAGATAAATGAATGAAACCAAAGCCATGGCAACCTTCAAGATGTCTATAATACACATGCCAAATTTCAAGTCCATCCAATAAGACACAAGAATTTCACAAATCATATAAGATCATTGCTTACTAAAGGTCCACAATTGGTCAAACAAAGGGAAAATTCTCAAACAAATAGAAACTGCATTCACAAATTCCAGGAAAAATCACAAGCAAACTTAACATCCATAAGTATCAACATGCAAAAGTCTAGATCAATTCAAGTTGAATAGGCATGGCAAAGAAATTCCACAAAATGAACAAGAAATGGTGTAACATACATTGTCACACCTCCAAAGATCACATCACATCTCACAATCCAGAAAGGCAAAAATAGCAAACTATATACCAAAATGACCAGGAATGAGTCTAGATTACACATGTAAAATTTCAAGAATTTTGGATCAAGCATCATGATTTCACAAATGAAATGGCAAGCTATATGCAAGAAAAGACATGTGAGAACAAACCCTAGGCAATTATTTTTTTCAACCGTTCACAAATTCATTAAAAATATCAAAAAATAGAAGACATTACAAGGATCAAGGCATAAAAAATCTCATGTGATTTGGATTATTATTGAGAGAGTTATGATTTTTGCAATGTAAAAGAAAAATAAAAAAATGTGAAATAAGGAGCATGAACATGATTAACATATATGAGAAAAAATAACACATGGCAATTGGATTTTGATTGAGCGGGGAATCGATCCCCTGAACAATTCAAATAGAGGCGCCACTTAAGTGAAACGCCGCGTTTCACTTAAGTGCGTGGCACACAGCGATTGGCTCATGGCGTACAAACACGAGTTTCATGCAAAAGCAAGGCAAAACGGATCAAACGATTCCTGGAAATCAAAACCCTACGCGTTCATCACACATTCAACCTGTTCATCATGCTCAAGATCCAAACTCCACAGAAATGCATGAAAATTACATGGATCGAACCATCATTCAACACACATCAATAATCTAGCAATGATTTCACTTAATTCTAACCACATGAAAAGAACCGATCCAAATAAATTTCATCCATCAATGTTCAAATCAACATATCTTCTTCAATTCTTAATGAAATTTCATGATCTAAGTCGCAGTGTCATCTACATGCTAAGATCTACAAAAGCCACATGAGAATTGCAAGAAATGGAGCATTCAAGTTCTAACCTCTTTGATGAAGCAGATCTTGATTTGCGTGTTTCAAGGCTCCAATTGTGAAAACAGGTGATCTATGATGATGCAGAAGATGAATGAAGGCAAGAATTCAGCTCAACAATGCTCGATCCTCCTGAAAACTCCAACTGCCATGTGAATATGCAATGCTTCAACAGTCAAGATTCAGCATGAATGGTCCACGATTTGCTTCAACAGATCCTCAATAATATCTGCAGATGATGATTAGCACAAGAACAAGCAAAAAGAATGATGAAATTTGATGAAAGAAAGTTGAAAAAGTTTGAGAGGATTTGAGAGAAATTGAAATGAAAAGAGTTTGGATCTGAGATTGTGATTTTTTGATGCAGAATTCTGTTATGATTAACACTTTATACCACCTGTTAATCACACTAGCTAAACATGATTAGGCAAAATGGATTGGATTAGTGAAGTGAACATGTTAATGTAATTTGGCCAAAATGCCCTCATGCTTATGCTATGCAATAGAACAGTGCAAATTCCCTTGCAGCAAGTCTAAAGTTCTGTTTTAAGGCAATTGGCATTGGTTTGGAATGAAAATTATGCATACTTTTCAAAATCACTTTTTCCCACCAAAATTCAAAATGAATTCACTTGAAAAATGCACTTTTTGTGTGATGATTTTTGATGAAATGTAATGAATGATTATGATAGAGCATGTCAAATGGAGATTGCTCAAAAAAGAATCACATGAATTGGCCTTTTGATGCAAAAGTCATGCCTTGTTGAAGTTCAAAATCCCTTGCCAATGATTTGATCATAACTTGCCAACCACAAATGAGAAATGGATGTTCTTGGATATTTTGGAAAGTTAAGAGCAAGATCTTCAACTTTCATGTTGGACAAAATTTGATTTGAAGCTTGCTTGATGATGTAAAGTTGAGGAGAAGACCTTTCCATTTTTGGCAGTTTGAAATTACAGGTCACTTACTATTTTTGGAAACTTTTTTGTCTGACCTCCAATTCCTCAATGTTGATGTTTGACATGTTATATGAGACTTGTATGTACATGAATGAGACCTCTCCAACCATCTCCCACCTTCAAATCCCTGATTAAATGCACAGTTGACCAGAGTTGACTTTGCTAGGGTTTTGGTTGACTGAACAATGCCTTGATGAATTTCAAACCTCTACCACTTGAGATCTTGATCCAAAATGATGTCATAACTCATGTGAACTCTTGATTAATGATCATGGTGCCAAAATTCTTCAAGAATGGCCACCATCCATTGCTCAATGGTTGATTTTGACTGTCTTGACCTAATGGTTGCTTCATCTGCAAGTAACAAGGTTAGATGACATATTTTTGTACTTTTGGGTTAGTAAACAAATGAAAAGCAATGATATACATATGCAAAACATGCTTGGTGATCAAGAACCACTCTCAAAAGATGACCCACCCACAGGGAAGGAGGCAAGGTGCACAATGATCCTTGAGGCAATGATGTGATATGATATGATGCCATGAGGGATCTTAGGGACAAAATTGGGGTCTTACAGATGCCCCTATTTAAGGTCATTCTAGCCGGAGAAGTGAAGTTTAGAAATCTTCGTCTCGACGCGGTAGAATGGGCTTAAATAACAGTAATGAGACAAATTTTGGTCCCTAAGAGACCTCATGATGCAAATGTATGCATGCAAAAGACACAAACTCTGTGGGGAATATAGTTCACACAGAAGAAAAGACGATCCGTCGGAGTAATACACTCACCAGGAACAGAGACTCTAACAGGACTCTTATGGGGATAATAAAAAGGAATGCGTGAGCAGGACACGACTCTGAGTTGGGGGATAACAAAACATCGGACTGGAGACTTTACTGGGGAAGTAAAGGACTCAAACTGGGGAGAGAAAGAAATTCCAAAGAAAAACACTTCCATTGGAAAGACTCAAGCTGACTCACAAAATGCATGTACTGGGGATAACACCAATACAGCAACACGAATAGGAACACAAATCCGCTGGGGAAATCTAGAAAAGACTTTCCAGGGGAAACCAAAGGATGAGATGTTACCGGTTAGTGAGTAACAAACTCAGGAAGAATGAATATCTAAGACCTGTATATGGGTGAGAGATATCAATCAACCAAACATCTGAGGAAAACCTGAAAAAGGTAAGACTTCAACTCAGGGAAATCTGACTCCACAGGGGACCAAGGTCATAATAGGGAGCAGACAGGAAGGAAACACCAAGGATACCGGGTTGTAGGTATGAAACAGGTGACCGACCAAGGCGTGAATTGGTGTGTGTTCCAAAACACTCATCATCCTGAAGAAAGCTAGAAAAGCAGACTTGTTTATAGGATGGACATTTGATTCTGTAAAGAATGCAAATCTTACTCAGTTGGGGGAACAAACAAAGGATCCGACAAAGAGTGCATGAGATATATTATCTATAGCCGTCAAAACGTAGATAATATACTCGCATGGAAGATTATCCTGAACCGGGTTGTAGGTTGTTTATAGGATAAAGATTCGGAATCGTGAATTGGTTTGTGTTCCAAGACACTCATCACCCTGAAGAGAGCGAAAGCAAACTTTTTTTTTTATAGGATGGACATTCGATTCCACAAGGAATACGAATCTTACTCTGCGGAGAAAACAATCAAAAGATCGACCCAAGAGTGAAGGAGATATAATATCCATTACCGTCAGAACGTGGATAGTATACTCAAAAGAAAGATTATCCAGAACCGGGTTGTAGGTTGTTTATAGGATAAAGATCCGGAAATGTGAATTGGTTTGTGTTCCAAAACACTCATCACCCTGAAGAAAGCTAGAACAGCAGACTTGTTTATAGGATGGATATTCGATTCCACAAGGAATACGAATCTTACTCGACTGGGGAAACACGAAGGGCTTCGACCGAAGAGTGACTGAGATATATTATTCATAGCCGTCAAAACGTGAATAATAACCTCTAGAGGAAGATTATCCTGAACCGGGTTGTAGGTTGTTTATAGGATAAAAATCCAAAAAGAAAGGCATCGGGATACCAACTAGGTATATAAAGATGACCAATCAAAGGATGCAACAACATTACCAACAAGAGGGTAAATGAAAGAAGACTCGCCGGGGATACATTGACAAAAATCAATGATCCGGGGAACACAATCACTGATAAACGGTGAAGGGACCCGCTGGGGATAAAATTGCTAGCATACGGCAATTATTCGCAAAAGACTTGCTGGGGATATAAGTGCTTATTCAAGCGACTTAATCAAGCGAAGGAAAATCAACATCGAATACTAGATGAAGATAACCACAAAGAGGGAATTATATCTACCAAAGATTGGATAGAAAACCACAGAAAGGGAATTGTCATCGGTTGGGATGAACAACAAAAGTTAACTCCGCTAGGGGAAAAAACAGGGTTTAAACTACCGGTTCGTAGGTAGAAAAAACCGCAAAGATAGGACTTATAACTGCTGGTTTGTAGGCAGAAGGCCAAAACATTCCACTGAGGATAAGATGAATGAGCGCCGGTTTGTAAGCGACTATTCATTTATGCCACAGCGAAGCGCAAGAGACAGTTGAAAAAGGCCAATTTAGGATCGAACCAAAAAGGCGGACTGAATCAAGACTTGTCCTAATGAGGACATAACTCAAAAGGGCAAACCCGTCCCAATGTGTGTTGGGAGGGAACGGAAACAACCGTCATCCACGAGGATGTATCTCAGTGGGGAAATGGCAGGAAAGGACAGACACTTTCTGCTTAAGGGCTGACTCTATTTTGAGAGATTAAACACCCGACATCTGCTTTGGGAGATCTATAAAAGAGATCTATATCACCATAGCAGGAAACAACAAACAAAAGATATATGGCAAAAATGCAACATGAATATCTGAATGTTTATGATTATGCATGAATATGCGTGATTTATGTTTGATGAATGCTGACAAAACAGACAATTCTAATACAAACAAGTTCCAGGAATCAAACATCTGGTACTAAACTTCCAAGGAGAACCAAGGAGGTCCAACTGGAAAGCCAATCTGTTGGAGATCTTCAAGCTGAAAAGCAAAGATCTGCGGGGAGGCAAAAGATCAGAGACATCAGGAAACACCAAATCTCTGAGTGATGGATCAGCAATCAACCCAACTGGAGTACAGAAAGTCACAACAGGCAACAACGGCCACAAAGACAAATTTGTTGGGGAACGGGATAAATCCCAAAACATGCAGGGGAACAAGAGCTCACTGCACAGGCAAAAACTACCACGTAGGCAACTCCGCAATAACTCCACTGGGGAACAACCCACTGAGGAAGAACAGATCATCCACATAGAATCTGGCTGCACAAGCAACTCTACCTGGGGAGAATACAAATATCCATTCCATTGGGGAACAACCCACTGAGGAGGAAGAAAAGATCACACAAGTAGATTCTGCGACAAGCCGCTCTACTGGGGATCAAAAGCAACAGGAGATCAACCAAATCTATGGATGATAGATCACCAACCAACCTTACTGGGGAAAACAGAGGTTTCCAACTCTGGCGGAGATTCCGAGGGGATTATCATAGGTGCAACCCTAACTCTGTTGAGGAATACCCATCCCATTGGGGATTCTGCATACACACGATCCACCAAACCACAAATTTACAGGCAGATCCACTGGGGAAATCCACTGCGGGATCCATTGGGAATATGGAAGAGAGCTAGGGATCAACCACCAAATGCTGACTCTTCTGAGGAGAAAATCCACAACTGTTGAGGAAGAACACAATCACTGCCCTGCTGAAGGAATAAGCGCACTGATGGGGAGGTATAGCAACTCCGCTGGCAACTTGGTCGGGGAAGAGAGTACTGTTGAAAAAACAACATCTTCCATAAGCACTCTACTCTGGTGATATATCACTGATTCCTCTAGCGACTGTGCTAAGGAAAGAAGCAACAACTCAGCTTGCGACAATGTTGGGGAAAGCGGTAAAGTACCGGGATATCAATCCACCAACCATTGAATATTCAAAGGAAAAGCATCCATGCTGAGGAGAAAAAACCACAACTCCGATGGCGATTGCACTGGGGAGAGTGACAGGGTACAAGGGTCTCAAACCACCCTCTACCGAAACTTCCAATTGGGAAACACCCATGTTGGGAGAGAATACCGCTGGAGAAGAAACGAAGTCTTCAACAACACTCTGCTTAGGGAACAACCCCAACAAGAGCTCTGCTTGAGGAATAACCCCTACAACAAAACGAAAGAGGATACAACCAATGCCAGGAATATGAACAAATGTCTTACCTGTTGGAAATCATGCCACCCTCGGGGGAGCACTGAGAAATTCTTACGTATCCTTTTGTCATTGTGAATGTTCACTTTGTTTAAAACAACAATTTGAAAAATTTTATTTGTTTAAAACAATGACATTTTATCAATTAAACATGCAAAACATTTGTTGAATTGAAACAAATAAGAATGCAAATAATTGGATAAAAAACTCAAATTGATTTGATGGAATGGTAGCCTGCAAATGGCAAGACTCCATAGATCTGTACAAATTTGAAATCAGTGATATATATTGGAAGAGGGCTACATTGAACAAAATGATCCTTTCTCTACCAATTTGAATCTCGATGTATTCGAAGCTTCAGTTGACGACGAATCGAGAGTCTCTGACGAACAGACGGCTGCGGAATAGAAAGTCTTGTCAGGATGCAGTTACTTGCCAAATCCCTAATTTTTGCCTAGATTGCCCCAGGGTGAGGTACTCAATCTAGCGGGATGCAAATATATCCTTTTTTTCAAGTCTCTAATTTTTTCCTGGATTACCCTTGCGGGTTATCCACCGAGACGCTCATTTTTGCCTAAGCCGCCCTTCCGGGTTTTCAACTTAGCGAGCTATTCTGTTTCTCATTTGCATATACTTTTTTTTAGGCAAAGTATTTCTTGACTGCATCTGAATTCACAGGACGAGTGAAATCCTCCCCATCCATTGTTGTAAGCATCAAAGCTCCGCCTGAAAAGGCTCTCTTAACAACATATGGACCCTCGTAGTTTGGAGTCCACTTGCCCCTGGAATCGGGCACGAAAGACAAGACTTTCTTGAGCACGAGGTCACCTTCTCGGAACACACGAGGCTTGACCTTCTTATCGAATGCTTTCTTCATTCTCTGCTGATATAACTGACCATGGCACATGGCAGTCAATCGCTTCTCTTCAATCAAATTCAGTTGGTCATAACGACTCTGAATCCATTCAGCATCAGTCAACTTGGCTTCCATCAAGACTCTCATTTATGGGATCTCCACCTCTACTGGGAGAACAGCCTCCATGCCGTAAACTAGAGAGAAAGGGGTTGCCTCTGTTGAAGTGCGTACAGATATACGATATCCATGCAAAGCAAATGGCAGCATCTCATGCCAATCTTTGTACGTAACTGTCATCTTCTGGATAATCTTCTTGATATTCTTATTAGCAGCTTCAACAGCCCCATTCATCTTAGGTCTGTAGGGAGATGAGTTATGGTGTGCAATCTTGAACTCAACGCACAACTCATCCATCATCTTATTATTCAGATTAGATCCATTATCAGTAATGATCTTATCTGGCACACCATAACGGCAAATCAGCTGGTTCTTGATAAACTTCACAACCACCTGCCTGGTCACATACGAAGCGGCTTCAACCCATTTGGTGAAGTAGTCAATTGCTACAAGAATAAACCTGTGTCCGTTGGACGTTTTCGGTTCAATCATGCCGATCATGTCGATTCCCCACATAGAGAAAGGACATGGTGATGAAATCACATTCAGAAGTGTCAGAGGAATATGAATCTTATCCGCATAAATCTGACACTTGTGGCATTTCTTCACATATTTGCAGCAGTCAGTCTCCATTGTCAGCCAATAGTAGCCTGCTCTCAACATCTTCCTAGCCATGGCATGTCCATTGGAATGAGTACCAAATGAACCCTCATGGACCTCAGTCATCAACAGGTTTGCTTCGTGTCTATCCACGCATCTGAGCAAAACCATGTCAAAATTTCTCTTGTACAACACTTCTCCACTAAGGTAGAAACTGCCTGACAACCTTCTCAAAGTTTTCCTATCTTTCACAGATGCCCCAGGCGGGTATACCTGGTTCTGGAGGAAATTTTTGATATCAAAATACCAAGGCTTATCATCATTGACTTCTTCAACTGCAAATACGTGAGCTGGTCTATCCAAGCGCATCACGACAATATTGGGAACTTCATTCCAGTACTTGACAACAATCATGGAAGCAAGCGTGGCAAGAGCATCTGCCATCCGATTATCCTCTCGAGGAATATGATGAAAATTAACTTCTGTAAAGAACGTTGAAATCCTTCTTGCGTAATCTCTGTACGGAATGAGACTTGGCTGATTCGTTTCCCATTCACCCTTGATCTGATTGACAACCAGGGCCGAATCACCATATACATCAAGATGTTTGATTCTCAAATCTATACATTCTTCAAGTCCCATAATACAGGCCTCATACTCAGCCATATTATTCGTGCATTTGAAAGTTAGCCTTGCTGTAAGCGGAATATGTGTGCCATGAGGAGTAATGATTACTGCCCCAATTCCATTTCCGTACTGATTCACAGCGCCATCAAACACCATCGTCCATCTGGAACCAGGTTCCGGACCTTCGTCAAGTGTAGGCTCATCACAATCTTTCATTTTCAAATACAGAATCTCCTCATCAGGGAAGTCGTACTGAACAGACTGATGATCTTCAATCGGCTGGTGCGCTAAATGGCCAGCCAAGATAATACCTTTGATAGCTTTCTGGGCTCGATACTCAATATCATACTCAGACAATAACATCTGCCAACGGGCAATCCTCCCAGTTAAAGCAGGCTTCTCGAAGATATACTTGATTGGATCCATTCTGGATATCAACCAAGTTGTAAGATTTATCATGTACTGGCGCAAACGCTTAGCTGCCCAAGCCAAAGCACAGCACGTCTTCTCAAGCATAGAGTACCGAGACTCACAATCAGTAAACTTCTTACTGAGGTAGTATATAGCAGATTCTTTCTTCCCTGATTCATCTTGCTGACCCAGGACACCACCCATCGAGTCTTCAAGCACAGTCAAATACATAATCAGAGGTCTTCTTTCCACAGGAGGAGACAAGATCGGAGGTTCAGACAGATACTCTTTGATACTGTCGAAAGCTTTCTGGCAATCCTCGGTCCAATCATGAGACTGATCTTTCCGGAGGAGCTTGAATATCGGCGCACATGTGGCAGTCATGTGGGATATAAATCTGGAAATATAGTTCAAGCGGCCAAGAAAACCTCGGACTTACTTCTCAGTTTTGGGTGCAGGCATTTCTTGTATTGCTTTTACCTTTGCAGGATCAACCTCAATACCTCTTTCGCTGACAATAAAACCAAACAACTTGCCGGAACGGACTCCAAATGTACATTTGTTCGGATTCAGGCGAAGTCTAAACTTCCTCAAACGCTGAAAAAGCTTCAACAAATGCTTAACATGTTCAACTTCCGTTCGGGACTTAGCAATCATATCGTCAACATAGACCTCTATCTCCTTGTGCATCATATCATGAAACAAGGTAGTCATAGCTCGTTGATACGTGGCTCCGGCGTTCTTCAAACCGAAGGGCATCACTCGATAACAGAATGTTCCCCAAGGTGTGATGAATGTTGTCTTCTCCATATCTTCGGGTGCCATTTTGATTTGATTATAACCGAAAAATCCGTCCATAAACGAAAAGACTTTGAATTTAGCTGTATTGTCTACCAACAGGTCAATATGTGGTAGAGGAAAATCATCTTTCGGACTAGCTCTATTCAAATCTCTGTAATCAACGCACATACGGACTTTTCTGTCCTTCTTAGGCACAGGCACAATATTGGCCACCCATTGAGGATATGTAGAAGTCACCAGAAACCCCGCATCAATTTGCTTCTGAACTTCCTCTTTGATCTTCACTGCCATATCTGGATGAGTTCTTCTGAGCTTCTGCTTCACAGGCACGCACTCAGGTTTCAAAGGCAGGAAATGTTGCAAAATATCTGTATCTAGACCCGGCATGTCTTCATAGGACCAAGCGAAGATATCGGAATATTCTCGTAGCAACTCAATCAATCTCTTCTTGACAGACTCTTCAAGAAGTGCCCCAATCTTCACCATACGAACACAATCCTCAGACCCCAAGTTGACTGTTTCCAGATCTTCAAGGTGCGGCTGAATGACCTTCTTCTCGTGCTCAAGAAGACGGGTAATCTCATCAGGAATCCCTTCAACATCATCTTCCTCTGCCTCGAATGCAGGGAATTCAAAATTGGGAGATGGCGTTGGATCATTATGTTCAATGGGTTTTAGAATCAACCTGCATAATGATTTTGGTTAATGAAAAACTTTTGAATTTAAACAAGCAAACCATTATGCAGATGAAAATGTTTGCTTTTATTCTTGTTTTTATGGGTTTTTTGTGATCACTGATTTCATGCAAAAGGCAAAAAGTGAAAACAAATGTTTAACAATGCATTAATTGAATGAAAATATCATTGTATTAAATGCTGCCAACAATGTCATCACTTCTCCTTTTGGCATGGGAGAAGGGTTTTAAACAAAGTGAACAATTACTCTGATCTATGGATGACTGTAGGAACATCTACAGCGACCCAATTGTGGCAGACACCACCAGGTATGATGAAGTCGTTCAGATCCTCTGCATTCTCTTCCAAGATAGAAGCAGCTTCTTCAGGTTGATCAGCATGGATGAATCCTCCACTCGTGAACAAACCTTGCTCATTAAATGCCCCAGAACAGTAGCCAATGCCAGCCTGGGATCTATTGTCTTCAAGCTCGATCACCTTCCCCAAACCAGCAACTGCACCATATTCAATGGCCAGTTTCGCATCTTTGTAGGAAGCAAATGAACGAGACTTCTTCTCGATTGGTTCATCAATAGATAAAGCTTGGAAAGGCGTTCCAACTTCATCCTCGACATCAATATACGAGAAAGAAGACAAGTGGCTAACCAGGAGAGCCTTTTCTCCCCCTACCACAACCAGTTTCTTGTTCTTGACAAATTTCAGCTTCTGGTGTAGGGTGGATGTCACGGCGCCAGCCTCGTGAATCCATGGTCTGCCAAGGAGACAACTATAAGATGGGTGGATATCCATTACCTGGAAGGTAACCTGGAAATCGCTTGGTCCAATTTTGATCGGGAGATCAACTTCCCCAATCACAGTCTTACGCGACCCATCAAAAGCTTTCACAACAACACCACTCTGCCTCATAGGAGGCCCCTGATATGACAACTTGGAGAGTGTGGATTTTGGCAATACATTCAAAGAAGATCCAGTGTCCACCAGCACGTTGGACATGGCATCAGATTTGCAATTCATAAATATATGTAAAGCCATGTTGTGGTCTCTTCCCTCCTCAGGAAGATCAGCGTCACTAAAACTCAAAGTGTTGCAAGCGGTGATGTTTGCAACTATATTGTCGAACTGTTCAATCGTGACGTCGTGATCGACATACGCCAGATCCAATACTTTCTGCAGAGCCTCCCTAAAGGGTTCTGAATTCAACAGCAGAGATAGAACGGAAATCTTGGATGGCGTTTGTAATAGCTGGTCTACAACATTGTACTCACTCTTTTTGATGAGCCTTAGCATCTCATCACATTCTTCATTCACAATTCCACTCGGGCCAACTGAAGAAGAAGGAGTCTTTAGTACAGAGGAGGGTTTGGCAACAGGTGCCGGATTTTGAATATTAACAGCTGTCCCAACCGAACGCTCAACGGTATCAGAAACAACAGGAGCCTTGGGAGGTGCACAAAATACACGACCGCTACAGGTCAGCCCGCTCACATCAGCAATGTTTGTCACGGACGTTGAAGGCAAAGGCACTTCTACCCCATCTTCTACAGCAACGGGATTATATCTGAACGGAACAGCTTTGTCCGAAGAATAAGGCACAGGGCCTGCAGGCTTGATGACTAGTGAAGGAGAGACCTTCGGCTTGCTACTATCATAGCGGATAACAACAGGCTCAGGAAGCTTGAACACAGGCGATATAACATTAACCTCTGGTTCATCTTCATCAACATTGCGATTCTGAAGGATCTCAATGGTACCCTCATCCAGCAACTCTTGAAGTTCTCTGCGTACCTGGTTACAACCCAAACGATTAACCGAACAGATGCGGCACTTGTCGTGGTCATGCTCCATGTGGCTGTACTGACACAGCAACCGATGTAATTCGACCAATGACTGTCTAATATGGCTAACATATTTGACCTTGTACTTCCCAGGGCACCCCTGGACCATATTAACAGATTTCCCATGCGCGGGCAATGGGTTCTTTGTAACATTGGGGCCTGAGTCCTCGAAGCTCAGTATGCCGCATCTCATCAGGTCTTGCACCTTCGTCTTCAGCTGAAAGCAATTCTCAACATCATGGCCTGGAGCGCCAGAATGATAGACACAGTGTTGGTCAGGTTTGTACCACCACTGAGGATTTGCAGGTACGGCAGGAGGATCTCTTGGAGTAATCACCTTCCGCTCTATTAAATAGGGATACAACTCTGCATACGACATGGGAATCGGATCGAAACTGATCTTCTTCCTATCATAGTTCATATTCGCTTGATTACTGGTACTACCACGAGGTTGGTAAGCCTGCTGCTATGGACGCGATTGTTGTTGACGATATTGTTGAGAAGATTGTTGTTGATTGTGTTGCTGCTGCTGGTATTGCTGATGTTGCTGAGGCTGATAACTGTCCCGAAATACAGGTGCTATACTAGCCACCTGGTGCTGATGACGCACTGGCTTCCTCATAATAGAATGAGCTAAGAGTCTTCAAGAAGATCTTAGTCATTTCCTTCTCCTCTAGCGGTGGAGTAATCTGAGCAGCCAGCTCTCGCCACCTCTAGGCGTACTCCTTAAATGTCTCCTTGTCCTTCTGAGACATGGCTCTGAGATGATCACGGTCAGGCGCCATATCAACATTATATTTGTATTGCTTGACGAAGGCTTCGCCAAGATCATTGAAGGATCGGATATTAGCACTGTCCAAACTCATGTACCATCTGAGTGCAGCACCGGACAGACTGTCTTGAAAATAATGGATCAGAAGCTGATCATTATCAGTTTGGGTAGACATTTTTCTCGCGTACATAACCAGATGAGCAAGAGGGCAGGTGTTCCCTTTATATTTTTCAAAGTCAGGAACTTTGAATTTGATTGGAATTTTAACACCGGGAACGAGGCACAACTCGGCAGCAGACTTGCCGAACAAATCTTTCCCTCTGAGAGTCTTCAATTCCTTCCTCAGCTCAAGGAATTGGTCATTCATAGCTTCCATCTTCTCATTAACATCCGGGCCCTCAGACGGCTCGGAATGATAGATGGTGTCGTCTACCCTCGGCATGGTATGCACGACAGGAGGAGCAGCAACAGGGACCGGGCTAGATGCCGGCATATGAGCAAAGGTTGGAGCAGGTAGATCAGGCATAAAGCCTGGAGGCATACCCCAAGGAAACCCGGCTGGCATAGCGTTGGGCACATAATGAGCACTGGCGGCCGACACAGTCGAAGCTACAATTTCTGAAATAACCGTCCTCTGGACAGGAGTTGCAGGCGGTTGAGCAGGTTGATTCTGAGCAGCAAGGAGTTGCTCCATCAAAGCGCCAAGTCTGGCGACCTCTTCTTTCAATTCACGGTTCTCTTGTTCCAACTGATCCATAACTCTTGCAAAATTGGCTCGAGTATAATACCGGTGAGTCAGCTTGTCTTCAAAATAAATGAAGAGCGCAGAGTTAGGGCAAGAAGACCAGAAACAAGGTACCTGCTTATGCAAAATGATGCATGAAATGTTCGTGCATATGCTTTGTTTATTTTCAAGGAACCCTTAGGGTATTATTTGCAAATTTTGCATTTTTAAGCATTTTAATTTCGTATGGAAAATATCTCATTCAATATATTTTGAACAAAGAAGTACCGCGTTTTTGATCATTTACAAAGAGAAAAGGAAAACAACATCCTATGGATCCCTAGAAGCTCGGGATGCTGGAAGACGAGAAACACAAAGCTTTCTCCTTAGCAAGCTGATCATACTTCCTCTTCCAGAACTTGGAAGACTGAGGAAGCAGAGAAGTCCAAGTGTCGTTCGGATCGTCGATCACCCGATGCTCGAGAAACTCAATCAGAGCGTCCTTCTCCTTCAGCTGCTGCAGCAATTCCTCTCTTTCACGGATCCAAGCACGTGAAAGGTCTTCTTCTCTCAACTCCTCTACATCTTGGGTAGGGAGGGTTGAAGGCCCAGCCACATCCAAAGGTGTAGGTCTCGGATGATCATATGGCATAAGGTATACAGAAGCTCTCTGTCTGACCCAAGAGGTATAGGGCTCCAAAGCAATGCAATTCTTCGGACCCAATTCATTCCTACTCTTCTTGCAAATCTTGCGCCAAGCGCGGACAAATCTGGCTTTCAGGCCTTGGGGATCTTTACCCTCCTGAAAGAATACACCTTCTAACAGAATGTTATGAGGTTTATCCTTTAGGGGGAACCCAAGCTGACGTCGTGCGAGAATGGGATTGTAGCTGATCCCACCACATGTACCAAGAAGAGGCACATTAGAGAATTCACCACAATAGTCAATGATCTGAACGGTATCATACACGCGATCATACCAAGAGATATCATCATTAGTGAGAGACATGAGTCTCTGAGACCACCGTAGACATCCCTTGTTCTCCTTGAAAGCAACTGTCTGCGGCAAGTGCGAAATAAACCACTTGTACAACAAAGGCCAACAGCAGACAATAACTCCTCCACCCTTTGCATTCCTCAGATGCAAAGAGAAATAGGCATCACCCAACAAAGTCGGAACGGGATTAAGAGCTGAAAAGATCCTAATGGCGTTCATGTCCACAAATTTGTCGAAGTTGGGAAATAACACCAATCCATAGATGAGCAACACAAATAAAGCCTCAAAGGCATCCTCACTCTTGGCCTTCCCATAAAAGGTAGCTTGAGCTATGAGGAATTCGGAAGGAAAACCCTGAATTCCACCTTTGGTAGTCAGATTAGCTTTAATCAAAGCTTCATCTATGTGCAACAAGTCTGCAATCTCTCGAGCAGTCGGAATACTCTCTAAGCCACTGAACGGCACCTGATCCAGAATCGGAATCCCAATAAGATGAGAATACTCCTCCAAAGTAGGCAGCAACTGGAAGTCTGGAAAAGAGAAGCAGTGATACAGAGGATCATAAAACTGAGCCAGAGTACTCATCAGTCCCTCATAAACCAGAGTAGTCAACAGAGGCAGAAGCTTTCCATAGCGAGTTTTGAAACCCAAGGGATCTAATACATAAGATGTCATATTCCTTAACTCTTTTACATCGGGCTGTCTAAAGCTGTACTTCTTTGTATGCCTTTTTGGTATTTCCATGTCTGAAAATTTTGCAAATAAACCCTTTTAAGTTCCTTGAAAATTTTTCTTTTTCTGATGACATGAATGCAGATGAATGTATGAATGCATGAATGCAACAATCACACTCAAGGATCAAGCAAATCACACCAAACAAAGGTCATGGGAAAGCTCATTGTATCCCTAATATCAATCATCCATTTTGGTGGATTTAGGTTTTCACCTTATCGACACCCAAGTTCCATTGATATTAACAATACATGAACCGGTTCTAACATCCTTAATATCAATCATCCATTTTGGCGGATTATGGTTTACACCTTATCAACGCCCAAGTTCCATTGATATTAAGGATATTTGAACGACTCAACCACGAATCACGGGTTTGCTGAGAGTCACGAGCATGGAGTCTCGGTTAAGAACCACCCAAAGGGAGTGTACTAGGGTTTAAACCTGCCGAACATGTTCTACCAGAGGTTCCCATAATCATTGTCCCATCTTTCGGATATTATCAGATATACGAATACTCGTATTCCAAAAATATTCTCGAGAGAGACTCTTATGAGTGTAGTATCGCGTAACAATCGCATCAGATCTTACATCTGAACGACCTCCGCACTACGTCCTAAAAATAGGCCAAGATGGGCTTGGTAAACTACAGTCCTTGGCTTCTAAGGCACATGATTGAAAGAATAATGCCTAACCATAAATAACTTGTGTGACATTATTAATCCAACATGACCTCCACCAAGTGAATCGACTCGCAAGTCAACTGGCTAAGGAATACTCCACACCAGTCAACAAGACTATGCCATTCTCCTATCCTAGAGTGCACTCGAGTTCGGGTACAGAACTCATCTCACAGAGATCACCAAAGAAAACAGCAATTGTATATCAAGCAATTCAAACATTACAATCAATACAGTTATCCCAAATTGTACAAAAATATGTCAAATAACAGATAAACAAATATCATACAACAAGGGTGAAAAGTAGGCAATACCACCAGGGAAGGTCTAATGTTATCCCCAGCAGAGTCGCCACTTTTCTGTAGCGGTGTATTCGTCACTTTATGATTTATTGACTAAACCAAAAGCAAAGCATACAAGGAAATCGAGTCGCCACCGCACTTTTATTTATCCTAAGGAATGGCTAAAAAGCGAACAAAAGCCTAAGAAGTTTTACACGTAGAAAACTAATGAAAAGATCAGAGAGTCTGGGTAAGGGGTAAATTACGCAATGGGAAGGTGTTAGGCACCCAAAACATCCTAGGTACTCCTAGGGAGCCCTTTTCACACTTGTTGTATAAAAATGTTTATTTGTTTATGACATATTGTGCAAACATGAATGGGATGATGAGAAAAGAATATATAATTTTTATTGTTTTTGTGTTTGAACGGATGAACCCGTTGCCTACGTACCTTCCATCAAAGGTAAGGATCAAAACGCCGTAGTTCGGATAAAAGATTTCCAAAATTTAGTGAGTTCATTTTAAAACACAAGCATTAGGCTTTTCATTACCAATGGGAGAAACCTCAACCTGAATCAACAATCCACCATGCGAGGACGGCTTCGACGTACTAGAGGGGTTAACCCTGTTTTCAGTATGGAAGTCTTACAATCGACTCACTAAGGATAAGGTAAGATTTACATCAACCACTATGGTAATTGAAACCTATGGCTAATGTATGAAAACATATTAACAATGGACAGAGCCACAAAACATTTGAATGGGTGAAGTTAATTGATTATGAGTATTCACAAAATATGGTCAAGGTATGATTAGGATTGATTCAAAGAAGTGTTATGAAATGGAGTTTGAAAAGTCAAGGACTTAGGGTCCAGGTTTCTAATTTGAAAAGACATGAAGAATGTTTGCACAACAAGTCAAAGTTCTGAAAGCAACAATGTGAAAAGGTTTAGGACAAAGAGGGTGAATGGATAAAGGAATGTAAAACTTCTCAGAAAGGTTCACCTTTTGAGATCATATAGAAGATGATTCAAGTGTGTCCTTAGGAATAGGCAAATGAGCAATAACAAATAAGCAAAACAAATGATACCGGATGCCAATTGCTGGGCTTATACCAATCTCACAACAAAGGTGGATATCAGATACCAATAGATGGATTTACACCAGTCTCCTAAAACAAACAGGGATGTCAGATGCCAATAAATGGACTTATTCCAACCTCCTAAAGTAAAACAAAACCTGGATATCAGATGCCAATCTATCTGGACTTACTCTAATCTCCTCAAAGTAAAACAAAATGTGGATGTCAGATGCCAATCTATCTGGACTTACTCTAATCTCCAACAGATGATCATAGGAATACAAAAGCCAACAACATGGTCTTACACTTGCATCCTCACATACAACAAACAAACAAGCACTAAGAAATGGACATAAGTAGCCAAATGAAATGGTCTTACACTATATCCCTTCCACATCATAGGAACAATGGCCAATGAATGGACTTACAGTTGTCCTCAATGGGCAAACCAAAGATGGATCACAAAGATATGAAATGATGATCATGCAATAATGAACAATTAATGATGATAAGTGCACAAACGCAAACAAGCAAACATGTACAGATGAACTAAGCAATCAATCAAACAAAGTCATTTAGCACACACTATAAGCTAGCAATTAGGCTCAAGCAAGGGTTAGACTGTAAAGTCAACTGGAATGGGGTAAGCGGTGCTCTTAACCTTAACATTGAGAGTTAAGGTGAAGCAGATGAAAGGATATGAGGGGTGTGCCTCATTGCTCTTATCCCTGGTCAGGGAGAGCTTTGAATATCAGAAGGTGTGGGAGTTCAGAAAGTTGGAACTCTCTTCACAAGTTAATGACTCGATAGATCTTGGGTTAAGATCCACAATGCTACAAACATGTAATGTGAGCAAAGGGAAGACACACAAAATAGTAGGAGATGGACTACACATCTCTTCTATCTACCAATTGCCTTATCAAAAGGACTTTTCCTGCTTGGGGACAAAAATAAACAATCACAAACATTGCCTCTTAAGGAGGACTTCAGACATGTGCCTGGCCAAGTAACAGGCCAGGTCTTCCAGACTACATGAGGAAGAGATGTTATAACTCAATGCTTAAGCTATCAAGCAAAGCAATAGCAATTTCACAATGGAACTATAGCAACTAAGTGTACCTGTGGAAACATCAAACAAATCAGTATGCTATACAGACAATCAACCAACAGTTAATACAACAGATAACCAATATAGGCAAAGGAAAAAACCACAAGTCAATCCCAATTGAATCAACTTCAACCTACAAAACACACATTAGTGATCAAAAGAAAATATCAAATGCTCTCAAGATGAGGCATCATCAATTGTATAACTTGCATGTGCAACCTGAAACAAAGCTTCAAACATGAGAAGCAAACGCTTAGGCCAAAGCCTAGGGTCCAAGATAGGGAAAAAAATTAAAACAGCACATGAAAATTAACCAAAATCAATATTAATCAAATAAAAACAAAGTCCAATTGGTGTCATATCAAAACTATGCACCAAATCCATTTCATAAGCAAATCATGTCAAACTATGCAAATTGAAACACATTGGAGCAAACAGAATGAACACAAGCATATCAATACCAAAATGGCTCAATAAATTCCAAGAAAAATCATGCATGAACAAAACACATTAAATAAGCAACACACCAAAAATCATGGCAATTGGATAAGCGGAAGCGTGTCAATTAAAATCCCTAAGTCAAAGCAAGCATATACAAGCTCAAAGGAGGCCACAAATGGTGCATCAAGTTCATGCAAGCATAAAACAGAAGCCAAACAAGATAAATGAATGAAACCAAAGCCATGGCAACCTTCAAGATGTCTATAATACACATGCCAAATTTCAAGTCCATCCAATAAGCCACAAGAATTTCACAAATCATATAAGATCATGACTTACAAAAGTTCCACAATTGGTCAAACAGAGGGAAAATTCTCAAACAAATAGAAAATGCATTCAAAACTTCCAGGAAAAATAACAAGCAAACTTAACAACCATAAGTATCAACATGCAAAAGTCCAGATCAATTCAAGTTAAATAGGCATGGCAAAGAAATTCCACAAAATGAACAAGAAATGGTGTGACATACATTGTCACACCTCCAAAGATCACATCACATCTCACAATCCAGAAAGGCAAAAATAGCAAACTATATACCAAAATGACCAGGAATGAGTCTAGATTACACATGTAAAAATTTCAAGAATTTTGGATCAAGCATCATGATTTCACAAATGAAATGGCAAGCTATATGCAAGAAAAGACATGTGAGAACAAACCCTAGGCAATTATTTTTTTCAACCGTACACAAATTCATTAAAAATCATCAAAAAATAGAAGATATTACAAGGATCAAGGCATAAAAAATATCATGTGATTTGGATTATTATTGAGAGAGTTATGATTTTTGCAATGTAAAAGAAAAATAAAAAAATGTGAAATAAGGAGCATGAACATGATTAACATATATGAGAAAAAATAACACATGGCAATTGGATTTTGATGGAGCGGGGAATCGATCCCCTGAACAATTCAAATAGAGGCGCCACTTAAGTGAAACGCCGCGTTTCACTTAAGTGCGTGGCACACAACGATTGGCTCATGGCGTACAAACACGAGTTTCATGCAAAAGCAAGGCAAAACAGATCAAACGATTCCTGGAAATCAAAACCCTACGCGTTCATCACACATTCAACCTGTTCATCATGCTCAAGATCCAAACTCCACAGAAATGCATGAAAATTACATGGATCGAACCATCATTCAACACACATCAATAATCTAGCAATGATTTCACTTAATTCTAACCACATGAAAAGAACCGATCCAAATAAATTTCATCCATCAATGTTCAAATCAACATATCTTATTCAATTCTTAATGAAATTTCATGATCTAAGTCGCAGTGTCATCTACATGCTAAGATCTACAAAATCCACATGAGAATTGCAAGAAATGGAGCATTCAAGTTCTAACCTCTTTGATGAAGCAGATCTTGATTTGCGTGTTTCAAGGCTCCAATTGTGAAAACAGGTGATCTATGATGATGCAGAAGATGAATGAAGGCAAGAATTCAGCTCAACAATGCTCGATCTTCCTGAAAACTCCAACTGCCATGTGAATATGCAATGCTTCAACAGTCAACATTCAGCATGAATGGTCCACGATTTGCTTCAACAGATCCTCAATAATATCTGCAGATGATGATTAGCACAAGAACAAGCAAAAAGAATGATGAAATTTGATGAAAGAAAGTTGAAAAAGTTTGAGAGGATTTGAGAGAAATTGAAATGAAAAGAGTTTGGATCTGAGATTGTGATTTTTTGATGTAGAATTCTGTTATGATTAACACTTTATACCACCTGTTAATCACACTAGCTAAACATGATTAGGCAAAATGGATTGGATTAGTGAAGTGAACATGTTAATGTAATTTGGCCAAAATGCCCTCATGCTTATGCTATGCAATAGAACAGTGCAAATTCCCTTGCAGCAAGTCTAAAGTTCTGTTTTAAGGCAATTGGCATTGGTTTGGAATGAAAATTATGCATACTTTTCAAAATCACTTTTTCCCACCAAAATTTAAAATGAATTCACTTGAAAAATGCACTTTTTGTATGATGATTTTTGATGAAATGTAATGAATGATTATGATAGAGCATGTCAAATGGAGATTGCTCAAAAAAGAATCACATGAATTGGCCTTTTGATGCAAAAGTTATGCCTTGTTGAAGTTCAAAATCCATTGCCAATGATTTGATCATAACTTGCCAACCACAAATGAGAAATGGATGTTCTTGGACATTTTGGAAAGGTAAGAGCAAGATATTCAACTTTCATGTTGGAAAAAATTTGACTTGAAGCTTTCTTGATGATGTAAAGTTGAGGAGAAGACCTTTCCATTTTTGGCAGTTTGAAATTACAGGTCACTTACTATTTTTGGAAACTTTTTTGTCTGACCTCCAATTCCTCAATGTTGATGTTTGACATGTTATATGAGACTTGTATGGACATGAATGAGACCTCTCCAACCATCTCCCACCTTCAAATCCCTGATTAAATGCACAGTTGACCACAGTTGACTTTGCTAGGGTTTTGGTTGACTGAACAATGCCTTGATGAATTTCAAACCTCTACCACTTGAGATCTTGATCCAAAATGATGTCATAACTCATGTGAACTCTTGATTAATGATCATGGTGCCCAAATTCTTCAAGAATGGCCACCATCCATTGCTCAATGGCTGATTTTGACTGTCTTGACCTAATGGTTGCTTCATCTGCAAGTAACAAGGTTAGATGACATATTTTTGTACTTTTGGGTTAGTAAACAAATGAAAAGAAATGATATACATATGCAAAACATGCTTGGTGATCAAGAACCACTCTCAAAAGATGACCCACCCACAGGGAAGGAGGCAAGGTGCACAATGATCCTTGAGGCAATGATGTGATATGATATGATGCCATGAGGGATCTTAGGGACAAAATTGGGGTCTTACAGTATCCCCAGTAGAGTTGACAGTATCTAGACTGTATATCCTCAGCGGAGTCGACAGTGCCACACTGTATCTTTCCAGCAATAGCGGAGTAGTTGCATACCCAACAGACAAGAGGGTGGTGTTCCCAGTGTTCATCTCGTCCCCAACAGATTATTTGTAACATATTTGTTTTAATCCCCAGCCTGAGGACGATTAGCAAGTTCATATCCCCAGCAAAGGTCGATTCCTACGATATTTCCCCAGGAAGTGCTTTCCTCACAGACTCTCCTCGCAGAGCCTCGCCAAGCAAAGTTTCCATAGTTGATACTTCCCCAGCAAGGTCAACTTTTCAAAAAAGGCCGATTTATTTTCGGTGGCTCCCCGGTCCTGGCAGACGGATCGTTCCCCATAGAGGATTCAAGGATTGATACAGCGATCCGCTCCCTACCAGAGTTGCTTCCCCAAGCAGATTTCTTTTTTTCTTTTTGCACGATGCATAACATTTGCATTTGCATTTGCATGCATATCAAACATACACATAAGCTGATAAACAGGTTCTTCAAAGCAGACTAAAAAATTACTTTACAACCAAAGTCATGAGATTCGGCCAGAGGATTAAGTGTGTGTCACCCAGCATGAGGGTCATTTCGAAGATTCAGCCTGAGAATCGTTTTCCAGAGATCCAGCCTGAGGGTCATTTCGAAGATTCAACCAGAGAATCGACTACGAGCGTTATTTCCCCAGCAAGCTAGCTGGAGGAATAGATTGACAGCTCAACAGAAAATCAACCTACAAGAGGATCCAGCCCGCGGATCGCATTTAAAAAATAAAGTCTAATCGAAGAGTCGTTATAACATGTTCTAGCCTGAAGAATATGTACGAAGCCCAAGAGTGGGATATTCTCGAAGCTGCATATCTAACATGAAGATTGGGCGCAGATTTCGAAAGAGAGTCAACCAGCGCATGCCTCAGATGCGAGATCCTGATGATGGGAATTTATCATCAAAACAATCCAGATCTAGCCAGAAGATCGAAGTAGATCTAGCCAGAAGATCGAAGTCAGGTCTAGCCCGAAGACCGGAAATAGATTCAGCCAGAGAATCAAAGAAAATAGATTCAACCAGAGAATCGAAACAAAGGAGATCTAGCCAGAAGATCGAAGAAGATCTAGCCAGAAGATCGAAGTCAGGTCTAGCCCGAAGATCGGAAATAGATTCAGCCAGAGAATCGAAACAATTCAGATCTAGCCAGAAGATCGAAGTAGATTCATCCAGAGAATCAAAGAAAATAGATTCAGCCAGAGAATCGAAACAAAGGAGATCTAGCCTGAAGATCGAAGAAGATCTAGCGAGAAGATTGAAACCGTATCCAGCCCGAGGATCAAAATTAACATCCAACCAGAGGACTAAATTGAGTATAGATTCAGCCAGAGGATCGAAACTCCAGATTAAGTCAGAAGACTGATTCAGATTCAGCCAGAGGATCGAAACTCCAAATTAAGTCAGAAGACTGATTCAGATTCAGCCAGAGGATCGGAAGAGAAATAAACAACGTAGTGTATTTCAACATTTTTGTGGTTTTCTCGGTGCGCAAATTTTCGATCTGTCTTTAGTATTCAATCACAGCTCACCCTGTTTGTCTGATAAGCTGTTCGCTTTCATCCTGCTCGGGTTAGCTGATGACTGAATAGGGGGCAACTGTAACACCCCAAAATTTGCCCTCCTCATTCATGCATTCATTTTTAGGTTATTTAACATTTCATATTGCATTTCATCATGTCAATCAGAATCAGATTCAAGAAACTTTATTTAAAAAAAAACGAAAAAGAAAGCGGAAAAAAAAACGAAAAAAAAAATAATTAAGTAAATAAATAAAAGAAAAGAAAAATCTTGGACTTTGACCTCTCTCATTTGAGCCCACAAAGCCATGAAAATCAGGTTATAAAAGAGGGAGAACAAACAGAAAAAGGAAGAGAAGCAAAACACTCTGAGGTTTTCCTGGACAAAACCTGGAGAGAAACCTAGACAGAGAGAGTGAGAATTAATCTACAGCAACCTCCAGGCAACTCTGAAAGGTTCATTCTGACTCACACACTTTCAGCTCAAGCAAACCCTAACATTGGTTTGCAAATCCAGTCGTGCCATTTGATTTCAACCGATCTCTCCAATCAGGTTTGCCCTATATCCATCATCTTTATGCCTTTGATTTGAATGCTCTAAATGTATGAGGTATTATGGGTGAATTTGATACCCTTTTGGTGCATGTGTTTGACAAGAGGTTTAGGCCTCCAACCCTTGGTTGCTTTTTGTGAGCTTTTTATGAATTTTAATGGCATGATTCATGTGGTTACATTTTGATTTGGGGGCAACTCTTGGTTACCCTATTTTGTTTCTCTAACCTGTTTGTTGAGTTTTGTTTTGTGAGGGCTCATATGACTCTTGCAGAGATGGTTTGCCTGGTGTTCCACTTTATTTATGGGATACCGCCTGGAGGTTTCATTCCGATTACCTGTACTGACTCACTTTCTTTAATGGTGTTTAGCTGGGAAGGATCCCTGGGTTTCCCATTCCTCTAATTGTTGTTACTTCGGATCTTTATCCGCGTGGTACTTTTACATTTTTCCCGCATTTTACTGCTTTCCTAGCTGGAAGACCTCGATAGGAGGCAATGTTTTGTGTGTTTATTTTTTACAGGTTCCTTCAAGGACTGCCTTTTTGCATGAGCAACCCTAACCCTTCATTGATTTTTCTTCTCCTAAACACATGTTTACTCCTTCTACTACAGGTGAGTAAGTCTCCAAAGGTTGAGCATCCGGTAGATTGCGTAGTAACGTCGTTCGTCCAAAACCCAATCCATAACCCCGTCGCCAGCCGAACTACGGCTGGCTCTGATTCTCATTCCAGATGAGATACGTAGGCACAAGACGCAATGTCTTAGCGAGCACACATCCCCCCAACCCATAGGTCAGCCGAGCTACGAAGACTCTGATTCTCATATTCAGATGAGATACGTATGCAATGGATGCGACATCCGCGCGAGTCATTTGCATTTAACCCCTTTTTTAGTAAACAGCACAAGATAAACTCACACCCTTTAGACAAGAACTACAAAAGTGGATCCCGTAGAGTACTACGGATGCGTAGGGGTGCTAATACCTTCATTTCGCATAACCGACTCCCGAACCCAAGATTTGGTTGCGAGACCTTGTCTTTTCCTTTCCTCTTTTCAGGTTTACTTTGAGCGTTTCCTTTCCCTCCTTTGGGATAAATAACGCACGGTGGCGACTCTTCTGTCATTTTCTTTCGCCGGTTGTTTTTTCGCACACTGTATTTTTCAGGTTGCGACAAAGGTCAAGCCTCGTGTGTTCCGAGAAGGTGACCTTGTGCTCAAGAAAGTTTTGTCTTTCGCGCCCGATTCCAGGGGCAAGTGAACTTCAAACTATGAAGGTCCATATGTTGTTAAGAGAGCCTTTTCAGGCGGTGCCTTGATACTTACAACTATGGATGGGGAGGATTTCACTCGTCCTGTGAATTCAGATGCAGTCAAGAAATACTTCGCCTAAAATAAAAACAGAATAGCTCGCTAAGTTGAAAACCTGAAAGGGCGGCTTAGGCAAAAATGAGCGTCTCGGTGGATTGAAAACCCTAAAAGGCGATTCAGGAAAAAGTTAGAGACATAAAAAAAAGAGTATGTATCCCGCTAGATTGAGTACCTCGCCCTGGGGCAATCTAGGCAAAAAAATAGGGATTTGGCAAGTAACTGCATCCTGACAAGACTTTGTCTACAAACTGTTAGCTGTCAGAGATTCTCGCTCAATCATCATCAACTGAAGCTTCAAATACATCAGATTCAGAGTTTGTGGAGAAATGGTCATTATGTTCAATGTAGCCCTTTTCCAATATATATCACCAATTTCAAATTTGTAAAAATCTACGGAGTCTCGCCATTTACAGACTACCATTCCATCAAATAAATTTGAGCCTTTATCCAACTATTTGCACTCTTATTTGTTCCTATTCAACAAATGTTTGCATGTTAATTGAGAAATATCATTGTTTTAAACAGATAAATTTTTCATAACTTGTTTTTAAACAAAGTGAACATTCACGATGACAAAAGGATACTTAGGAGGTCTTCCGTGCTCTCCCAAAGATGGTATGACTCTCACCAGGGTAAGACGTTTGTTCATATTCCCAGCACGACTGTATCCTCTTCCTTCGAAGCCTTTTATGGTTTTCCTCCAGAGAAGAGTGGTGGGTAAAGATATTCATCTCTCTTTCCTTCAGCAAAGTAGTAATCGTTCCTCCTCAGCAGATGTGATCTCTTTGGTAGTGCAGTATATGGTGGTGACCTTGGAAGCTTCTGATTGGTGGTTGTTCCCCACAGAGATCCATCCTCCCCTTTGATAATTTCCCCAATAGAGTTGCTTTTGCGGTGGATTTTATCTGTGTGATCCTGTCCCCAGCCGGAATGACTGATGCTCATTCCCCTGTAGAGATCGTTGTTTCCTGGTATCTCTTGCCCCCATCAGATTGGATGTTCTCCAGTGGGCCTGGCTTTCTCACTCGAGATGTAGTACCGGATGGTTTGTTCATCGTTTGTTGAACCTGTTTGTGTTAGATATGTCTGTTTTGTCAGCATTCATCATACATAAACCACGCATATATGCATATAATTTTGACATTTCAAATATTCATGTCGCATTATTTTCCATAAATATCTTTGTTTGTTATCTCCTGCTAGTTGGTATTATATTTCCCCAAGAAGATGTTTGTGTCTGATCCCCCCACATAGAGTCAGCCCCATAAGCAGAAAGTGTTTATCCTTCCTTCCATATTCCCCACTGAGTTATGTCCTCGTGGATGATGGTTGTTTCTGTTTCCTCCCAACACATATATTGGGATGGAGTTCCCTCTGAGTTATATCCTCATAGGGATGAGTCTTGTTTCATCGTGCCTCTCTAGTTTGTTCCTAGATTGGCTTTTCGCGATGTTCCTCGCACTTCCTCGTAGTTTAGATGAATGATTGCTCAGTAACCAGTAATTATCCATCTTTTCCCCGGCGGAGTCTGTGGTTTTCTACCCTTATACCGGTAGTTGTAAACCCTATTTTATCCCTTTGCAGAGGTAACCTTGTTTTTGTTCATCCTAACCGATGACGGTTACTCTCCCGTGGTTTTCTACCCAGTATCTGGTAGATGTAATCCCCTCCTTGACGGTTATCTTTATCCAATATTCGGTATTGATATTCCTTCACCCTTTTGAGTATATCTCCCAGTAATCGATGATATATCTCCCGGATCATTGCCTTTGTCAATGTATCCCCAGCGGGTCGTCTTTCATTTACCGATTGTCGGTACTGATTGTTTCTCCCTTTGATTTGGTCATCATTGTATACTTGGTATTTGGTATCCTGATGTCTTTTCTTTCGATCGAATTATCCTTCATTAACCCAGTAACTGGTTGTGGATAATCTTCCATGCGAGTATGTTATCTACGTTCTGACGGTAATAAATAATATATCTCATGCGCTCTTCGGTCGAAGTTTTTTGTTCTTCCCCAGTCGAGTAAGATTCGTATCCCCTTTTTGCGGAGTCGAATGTCCATCCTGTAATCGAGTTTGCTTTTCAACCCTCTTTTGGATGATGAGTGTCTTCGAAATATTCCCCAATTCACGCTTGGTCGGTCACCTATTATATGCCCAGTAACCGGTATCCCTGGTGTTCCTTCCCTTCTGCTCCCTATTATGACTTTTTGTCCCCCGTGGAGTCAGATTTCCTGAGTTGAAATATACCCTTTTAGGTTTTCCTCAGATGATTTTGGATGTTTGATATCTCTCACCCTTATACTGGTCTTAGATATTCATTCTCCCTGAGTGTGTCGTCCTCTCACCCTTATACCGGTGTTTCAGCCACATGTCTCCTTGAGCTTATTACCCAGTAACCGGTAGTACCTCGCCCTGGTATTTCCCCCAAAGGAGTCCTGTTTGGACATTCCTCAGTGGAGTCCCTTAGTGGATTTTCCCCGTCTGAGTCCGGATTTTCATCCGAAGTATCCTTTGTGGATAGTTCCGCTGTATTGGCATATTCCCCAATACATGCATTTTTGAGTCAGCTCGAGTCCTTCCATTGATTTATTTTCATGGAATCCCTCTCGTGTCTCAGCAAGTTCTAAGTCGTGACCTGCTCACGCAATTTATCTCCTTTCTTATCCCCATAAGAGTACCAGATTCTCTGTCTCATGGAGTGAATCACTCATATGGATTGTCAGTTTCTCCAGATTTCTTTTCTTCTTTGTGGACACATATCCCCACAGAGTATTACTTTTTTGCATACATACATCTGCATCATGAGGTCTCTTAGGGACCAAAATTTGTCTCTTTGTTATTATTTAAGCCCATTCTACCTCGTCGAGACGAAGATTTTAACCTTCACTTCTCCAACTAGAATGACCTTAAATAGGGGCATCTGTAAGACCCTAATTTTGACCCTAAGATCCCTCATGGCATCATAATATTGCATTTGCATAGCCTCAAGGATCATAAGCATCTTGGTTCCCTTTGCCTTTGGGTGGGACCTCTTGTGAGTAGTTTGAGATCACCAAGCATGCTTAAATTGTATATTATTGCTTTTCTCATTTTATTCACTAACCAAAAGCACAAAAATATGTCACTAACATCTTTTGTTTGTAGCTTGAGCAGTCACAAGGTCTAAAGCTTCTAAGAGATCCTTTGTGCAATGAGATGGTCAAGAGAAGATGAAAGCAAACATGGCAATGGTTCCCAAAGCTCTCATCCATCAAATATGCCTCCCAAGTATCTCAATTCATCATTTTGATCAAAGCAAATCAAGGGGCTTGAGGCTTGTTTCCCAAGGAAACCCTAATTCATTTGTTCATTAGTTATGCCTTGCTCTTGAAACAACCTCAACCCATGGTCAATACAATCAAGGGAAGTTATTTAATTCATAATTTCATGCATATTTGAACTTATTTGAGTGCCTTCAATCATCAAATCATCAAGATATGAGTTTTGGACTTGTGAAGTTGATCAGTCAATTCATCTAACTATTTTGAAATACACTGAGACCTAACTTTTCATGTGTTGGTAAAATGAAGATGACCCCAAGAGTAAAAATGTTCTTAAGGACAATATGAACAACTTTCATGTTCATCAAAATTTGATTTGAAGCTTGTAAGGTCATCATCCATTCTAAGACATTATAGGTCATTTTGACTGAAACCCTAATTTTGGGTCAACTTCCCAAGAACATAACTCCTTCATTTTTAATGATTTTGAGGTGGGACTTAATGAATTGGAAAGCTTAATGTGTATAATTCAAATGTTATGTTGAGAAAAATTACAAAATCTCAAAATAAATACATGTGATAATGCAAAACATTATAGGTCACTTTGGACCAAATGCATTGAAATGCGAAAAAGTCCAACTTCAAGTTCCCATAACTTCTTCATCAAAAATCCAAATGATGCAAAATTTAAATCCAAATTGATTTCCTTGAAAACATTTACAACTTTCATGTTGAAGATTTTATCATTTGGAGCTTGCATCATTGATACAGAAGGGCTTGAACATTGGCCAATTTTGGAAATTTCACATATGCATGTTTTGCACCCTAAACTTCAAGTTCAATTTTCATTAATTTCCAAGGCCCAATTGGAGTTTTGATCAACATGACATTTGTTCCTTATGCAACAAGCTTTCCAACCATTACTCATAAGGTTACATTTCAAGTTTGAACATGGTATTTTCGAAGGCTTGAACATTATGGCACATTTTGGAAAATCATTTAAATTTGCATTGCATGATCCATTAACACACAATCTACACGTCCAATTTGTACATGATGATGATCAGCTGCTAAAACCAAGTGGAATTGGGCCCTCCATGCGCCTGTACAGGCCCATGCATGGAGACCCTTTCCATCCATGCAATGCTTTGTTCATGCTTCCACCTCGCCATTTGCTATATATAGGAGTGCTTGGCCTCTCATTTCTTCAACCTTAAGGCGCCCTACATGCTGTGCAACTGAAATCCCACCCTCACGCCAAAGGAACTATCTCACTTTTCTCTCAAATTTCAGATTTGAATTTTGATTTCCTCAATTGAAATTTCAGATCTAAAGTTCCTTAGCCTTCTTCTCCTTCATCCATTGAGTGAACTGCAAGCTTTAGCTCCAAGGAATCATGCTCTCAAACTCTCCGATTCAAAGGTTTACTTCAGTTTTTGATTTCTTCGAATCTCATTGTACATTGCTTGTTTCTTGTTATTGTTGTGTTGTCTGAAGTCCTCTTTATAGAGGCAATCATTTTGAGCTTTGAATTGTTGAAATCCATCAAGTTCCAGTTGGACACCATAAAATTCAAGCTCTGATTCCTCTTGCTATGGAAGCCTAGAGTTGAATTGGTTGGTATAGGGGTGATGTACATCACCCCAGCTTTCATTTGATATCTGGATCGTGGCTTTTCATGCACATTTATTCCTCTGTAATTTTTGGCCTTCGCCGGAGCTAGCTAGAGAAGACGGTGGCGCTGGTCACCGTCTGGTCTCCAGATTGGATCAGAGCCGTCCATCTCAGTTTCCAGATCTAATCTCATGCGTTTATTGTTATGACTTTTCATTTGGCATGGTGTGATACGTTTGAACCACGTGTATGGTGAACACGCGCTTCTGAGCCATGTGATGATCCACGTCAATTAATGAATCACCATCAGACGGCTCACACTTTTTCTATTTTCCATTTTTCTGATTTTAATTTCTTTAATTTCTTTTAATTCCATTTTATTCTAAAATTCATATCTCTCTCATTATTGGTCCAAAAATTATGGGACCAATTGCATTATTTCTCTTTTAATTTCTAGTTTCTAAAAATGATTTTTAATATTTTTTATTTTATCATTTGTTATTTTTTTTAATAACTTTCTCTTTTCTGGTTATTTTTAATTTATTTTAATTAGTTTTTGATATCCAAAAAATACAAAAATATTTTTTCAACCTCTTTGAATGATGATAGATCTATGAAAAATATTCTCATCAATTTATAAATTGATTTGAGATTTATTTGATATTTTAGTTCAATTAGGTTATTTTTATGCATTTTTATTTGATTTAAAATAGTTTTTGACTTTTAAAAATGCTGAAATTTTTTGTCAAACTTTGTTTGACCTTGTTGAACTTGGGATAATTCACTTGGACTATCCAAAGTTGATTTGAAGTGAATTTGAAGTTTGACATTTCTTTATTATTTTAATTCCATTTTATTTTAAATATTAAAAATGCCAAAAATATTTTATTTGTTTCTTGAATTCTAATCTTCATTTTGCTTCTGTTTTCTATTGTTTGACCTTGATCTTCTCTATCTTTGGTCATAGCTTGTTGATTATCTCATTCTATTTCATTTAATGCACTTTATTTCTTCTTCTTCTTCTTCTTCTTTTTTCTTTTTTGATCAATGAGTTAAAGATTGGTGGTTAGCATTGATTATGGAAGTTTAATCTTCCTTGATTCAAATCTAATTCATCTTGATCATGGATCAAGTGAATGGCTTTGCATTAAGGATAGATTGCTTTCTAAATCATGCAAAGAACCTAAATCAATATAAGATCATTTCTCATCTTCTTTTTGGCATGGCAAGTTGTTGGAGTTTGATTCACTAATCAAGACCTCTAACTTGTGTTGTTGCCTACATTATTATTGACCGGCCTCAGATAGTTGTGACTTCTACATAAGTCCAATTACGATTGCTTACATAGCGCTAAATTTGCCTTATGGCACACTAACTACTAACACTAACCATTAACCATTAACATTTAATTCTTGCTCTTTACATTTATGAAATTTACTATTCTTGTACATATTATTCATTTGGTTTTCCCTCTTTGCTCACTTGAGCACATGTTTATGTTAATGCAATTTGCCTTTTGCTCACTTGAGCACATAATTGTGTATATATTATTGTGCTTGTGTTTTGTTTTGATTGTTGTGGACCAAATGCAAAGAATGGACAAATGGACTTAGTTTCTAGGACTTTCCCTATGCAAATTGGAGTAAAAGGACCTTAATGTTGAAGATGGATTAGAAGGACCAAACCTCTAGACTCACTCTTGTCCATTCTTGATTTACTTCATAAGACTCTTTGATGTGTGTATGCTTTTGTGCTAGGGGGTCCTATGAGAACTCAACTTGAAGAATTATTGCCATGTTCATGCAAAGTGAAAGATACAAGAGGCATTGGGGATCTTCTAAGGAGCTTGTTTAATTATGTTGATTTCTTGAGCTTACTTACTTTTGCTTGCATATTCCAAAGGATGGGAGCTACTTGGATCATCAATATGATCTCAAGAGAGGAACTCGCTTTGTGGTCTTGTTTCTTATCCCTTATCTCTTGTATGATCAGGACTTTAGCCATTCTTCTTCTTCCCTCCACTCTAACCCAAGCCAAAACTTTTGTGCAAACATTTAACACTTGTTTTCAAACATTAGAAACCTAAGCCTTATGCTTTTGATTTTCAAACTTTCTTTTCATAACACTTATTTTGAATTGAACTTCTAAGTCAACTTTGACCATATTTTGTACATACTTTTTCATTAGTAAATATAACCCATTCAAATACTTTTTTTGTGGTTTCAATGGCCATTTTCTTAATCAAACTTTTCATAACCTTTAGCTATTAGGTTTGAGTTATCCTTGAGGTAGATGTAATACTCACCTATAGCCTTAGTGATGGACAATGAGTCTTCCATGCTTATTATAGGGTTAAACCCTCATTAGCATGTTGAAGCTATCCTCACATGGTGGATTTGTGGTTTTAGGTTGAGTTTTCTCCCTTGGATGACAAAAGACCTTAAGGCTTTTGGACCAATCAATTCACCAACTTGTTTTCAGATTGTTACCCCGAACTACGAGGTTTTGATCCTAATCTTTTTTAAGATGGTACGTACGCAATGGGTTTATCCATCCAAACACAAAATGTAAATAACTTGTATATTCTCTTCTCATCTCTTCAATCATGTTTGCACAAACAAATTTTCACAAAATACCGACCTTACAACAAATGTGAAAAGGGCTCCCTAGGAGTACCTAGGATGTTTTGGGTGCTTAAAACCTTCCCATTGCATAACCAACCCCCTTACCCCGATCTCTGACATTTTTACTAGTTTTTTATTCGATAAAACTTTTAGGTTTTGTTTGCTTTCTAACCATTCCTTTGGATAAATAGAAGTGCGGTGGCGACTCGACTTGTATGGTTTACCTTAGATTTAGTCAATATCTCTAATGGTAATGAATACCCCGCTACAGGTGAACTTCTTACTGAGGTAGTAAATCGCAAATTCTTTATTTCCAGTCTCATCTTGTTGACCAAGGACACAATCCATACTATCTCCAAGCACAGTCAAATATATGATCAACGGTCTTCCTTCAACAGGTGGAGACAAAATCGGAGGCTCAAGTAAATATTCCTTGATACTATCAAATTCTTTCTGGCAGTCTTCGGTCCAATCATAAGACTGATCTTTCCGAAGAAGCTTGAATATAGGCGCACATGTGGCAGTCATGTGGGAAATGAATCTGGAAATATAATTCAAGCGGCCGAGAAAAACCCTGACTTGCTTCTCAGTTTTGGGTGCAGGCATATCTTGTATTGCTTTGACCTTGGCAGGATCAACTTCAATACCCATCTCGCTGACAATAAAGCCCAACAACTTACTAGAATGAACACCAAAAGTACACTTACTGGGATTCAAACGGAGTTTATACTTCCTCAAACGTTGGAATAACTTCAACAAATGCTCAACATGTTCCTTTTCATCAATCGATTTAGCAATCATGTCATCGACATGAACTTCAATCTCTTTATGCATCATGTCATGAAAAAGAGTAGTCATTGCTCTCGGGTAAGTTGCACCAGCATTCTTTAGACCAAAAGGCATCACTCTATAACAGAATGTTCCCTAGGGTGTAATGAATGTGGTCTTCTCCATATCTTCGGGTGCCATCTTGATCTGATTATATCCGGAAAATCCATCCATAAACGAAAAGACTTTGAATTTAGTAGTATTGTCTACCAACATATCAATGTGTGGCAGAGGGAAATCATCTTTCGGACTGGCTTTGTTCAAATCTCTATAGTCAACACACATGCGAACTTTTCCATCTTTCTTCGGCACTGGCACAATATTGGCCACCCATTGCGGATACACAGCGGACACAAGGAAACCGGCGTCAATCTGCTTTTGCACTTCCTCTTTGATCTTTACAGCCATATCAGGATGCGTTCTTCTCAACTTCTGCTTGATTGGCGGGCATTTTGGCTTCAACGGCAATTTATGCTCCACAATCTCAGAATCCAAACCAGGCATGTCTTGATAGGACCAAGCAAACATATCTGAATATTCTTGAAGAATATCAATCAACCCCTTCTTAGCATCTGGACACAGTCGACACCCAATCTTGACTTCCTTCACATCATCTTCGGAACCCAAGTTGACTAGCTTAGTCCGCTCTTCAAACGGCTGAATAATCTTTTCATCTTGCTCAAGAAGATGAGACAATTCATCACTCACTTCCACATCACTTTCCTCCTCGGCCTCAAACATAGAGAATTCAAAATTTGGAGAAGGAGAATGATCATTGTATTCAATGGGGTTAGGAACCAACTTGCATAATGATTTGATATTTTGATTTTAGAGAAGTGAATTTATGACCAAATATTATGCAGATGGACAATTATATTATTTATTTATGTTTTTTATGATTACCATTTTCAGAATAAAGCAAAAAGTGAAAACAAACATCATATATATGGATGAATAGAATTAATTTTATTGATGATCAACTTAAAATGCCCAAACAATGTTCACTTCTCCCTTGCGCATAGGAGAAGGATTTTAAAATATAAAAGCAATTACTTATATCGATGCAAAATAACATGAATATCAACGGCAATCCAATTGTTGATGCAGTCTTCCTCTTCGTCATCCTCTAGCACAGCAGCTAAGTGTTGTTCATTGCCATGAATGAACCATCCGCTATGGAAGATGAGTTGCATATCTTCAAATATAACAGTTGATGAGCCTTTTTGGAACCCCAAATCGGTTCTGCCCTTGTTGTTGGAGACCTCTACCATGCGCCCCCACTGATCAACAGTACCTTCTCCAACAATCTTATGAGCATCTTTCAACAAGGACATAGGTGCCCCAACTCTCTTCTCAGCAACAATAGATAAGGCTTGGAACGGAGTTCCAACCTCATCCTCAGCTTCAACATACAAGAAAGATGACAGATGGCTAACCAATAGCGCTTTCTCTCCTCCAACAATCACAAGCTTGCCATTCTTGACAAATTTGAGCTTCTGGTGCAGATTGGAGGTAACAGCCCCTGCCTCATGAATCCATGGCCTTCCCAATAAACAGTTGTAGGCCGGGTGGGTATCCATTACTTGAAAAGTAATCTGAAAAACACTCGGACCTATCTTGACTGGAAGGTCCACTTCACCAATTACCGTTTTGCGCGAGCCATCAAAGGCTTTGACAATTACCCCACTATACCTCATGGGAGATCCTTGGTAAGATAGCTTTGACAAAGTTGACTTCAGAAGTACATTGAGTGACGAACCAGTGTCAACAAGCACATTTGACAAAGCATCTTCCTTATAGTTCATTGAAATATGCAAAACCAGGTTATGATTTCTTCCCTCCTCAGGGAGTTCTTCGTCATAGAAGCTCAAATTATTGCATGAAGTGATGTTAGCCACAATGTGATTAAATTGATCCACAGTAACATCCTGCTCTACATATGCTTGTTCAAGGACTCTCTGTAGTTCTTCTCTGTGCGCTTCGGAATTCAAAAGCAGAGACAACATGGAAATCTTTGAGGGATTTTGGAGCAGCTGCTCAACTACATTAAATTCACTCCTCTTTATCAATCGGAGTACCTCATCATCATCATTGGCTTTCAAGTTGCTGGATTCACCAGACTTATCCTTTGAACAACCAACTAGTTCTACATTAGGTACCTCTACCTTCTTACAAACAACCGTTTCCTCTTTGTTTTCTGGGACCACCGGCCCAAACACTCGACCACTGCGGGTCACCTTCGTTACATCGGCAATGCTCACTACTGAACTAGTCGTAGCTAACGGGACCTCTTAACCATTCTTTATCATTGTAGCATTGTACTGGTACGATACAGCCTTATCAGATGAATACGGGACTGGGCCCACTAACCGTATTACCAACGGCGATACTGATCTTTGATTGACATTCTTAATGTTGCTACTATCATATTGAATTACCAACTGCTCTTGTTGTTTGAAAATGGGCACTATGACATTGACGTCGTCATCTACATGACGGGATTGAACAATCTGGATCATGCCTTCATCCATCAGACGTTGGATGTCCCTTTTCACTACATTACACCCTCTTGGGTTCACACTACAAACAACACAACCATCATGGTCATGTTCACAGTCACTCACCAAACAGATATCCTTGTGCATCTGCACCAAAGATCCTCGGATAAATCGGACGTCAAAAACTTTGAATTCTCCAGGACAACCGTCCACCATATTCACTTAAGAGTTCCCATGAGCGGGCAAAGGGTTTGCTTTCGCATTTGGCGCGCGGTCCTCAAAGGACACCATACCACTCTTCATAAGCTTTTGAACCTCATACTTCAATGGGTAGCAATTTTCAATATCATGTCTGAGTGCTCCTTGGTGAAAAGCACAGCAAAGCTCATGTTTATACCACCAGGGAAGTGGTTCTGGGATCTGCGGTGGGTTCCTCGGTTGAATTAAGTTCTTGAGAACTAGCGAGGGATACAGCTTTGCATACGACATAGGAATCGGGTCAAAAGAGACCTTCTTCCTCTCAAAGTTCTACTGATGATGATTGTTGTTGGTATTGTTGTTGTTGTAGGTGTTCGTTCTTTGTTGTGGTTGTTGTTGTTGACGTTGATGTTGTTGTTGTTGTTGAATTAGTGTTGCTTATTGATTAGAAAATACCAGAATTACTGATGACACTTGATGATGATGATGTTGACGGGGTGGTGGATTTCTTCTGATCTGAGGCCTCCTCTGCCTCCCATTGATTACTGCATTGGTTTCACTATCCTTTTTCTTATCGAAGTTGCTACCATATCTCTTGCTCGTTGACGCCTCATCTCTTGACAAACGTCCTTCACGGACTCCTTCCTCAAGTCTCATCCCCATATTTACCATTTCAGTAAAATCACTGGGGGCACTAGCAATCATGCATTCATAATAAATGAACTCAGGGTTTTTAAGAAGATCTTTGTCATCTCTTTATCCTCCAAAGGAGGAGTAATCTGGGCAGCCAACTCCCTCCATCTTTGCGCGTACTCTTTGAATGTCTCATTAGCCTTCTGAGACATAGACCTTAATTGGTCTCTATCCGGCGCCACGTACACATCGTACTTGTATTGCTTTACAAAAGCCTCTGCCAAGTCGTTGAAAGTGAGAATGCTTGCACTATCCAACCCCATATACCAACGGAGTGCAGCACCAGTCAGGCTATCCTGGAAGTAGTGAATCAGCAATTGATCATTGTCGGTCTGAGTTGACATCTTGCGGGCATACATCACAAGATGACTGACCGAACAAGAGTTCCCCTTATATTTTTCAAAGTTAGGCACTTTGAACTTCACCGGAATTTTGACATTGGGCACCAAACACAACTCTGCAGCACTCTTCCCAAACAGATCTTTACCTCTCAGCATTTTCAATTCCTTGCGCAACTCAAGAAAATGATCTTTCATCTCATCCATCTTCTCATAAACATCCGGACCCTCAGACGGCTCGGAATGATAGATGGTATCCTCTACGCGAGGCAAAGTGTGCATAACAGGAGGTGGCAAGGACATGACCGGGCTAGATGCCGGCATGGAAGCAAATGTAGGTGCAAAGCCTTCGGGCACAAAGTTAGGCAGCATTCCCCACGGGAATCCGGTAGGCATATTCGGTGTGAAGTGGGCGGTAGCAGTAGGCATGGTAGAGGTAGTCACCTCTGAAGTAACATTCCTCGCGGGAGGAGTTGCAGGTGTTGGAGAAGCTTGATTCTGAGCAGTAAGAACTGACTCCATCATGGCAATCAGGCGGGCGATCTCGTCCTTCAGCTCTCTGTTCTCTTGCTCCAAATTTTCCATAATTTTCAAATGATTGGCTCGGGTATTGTACCGGTGAGTCAGCTTGGCTAAAGCACAGAAGAAACACCAATCAGACATCTGGCGAAAACCTGCTTATACAAATGATGCATGAAATGTAATACTTGATTATTTTTATTTCCAAGGAACTTACTATATCATTTTCAAATATATAATATTTAAATGGCAAATGTAACAATTTGATATGACCAAAAATATCTTTTTATTTATATAAAATTGGTAGGATTACACTAGGAACAATTTCAGAAACCAAAATAAAAAGATACAAGAGAAAAGGAGACTAGTCATCCTAAGGATCCCTAACAACAATGTCAGAAGATCTGGCTGAAGGCGTGTACTTCCTTCGAATGCGACGGATCTCGGTCTTAAAAGAAGCCTTCATCTGAGTCTTCTCGAGGACAAGCTGGTCAACAATCTTCTTCCAAGCAACGGAAGGCTGAGGCATGCTAGAAGATGAAACCTCTGGCTCTCTCTGTCTCTTCGTCACTCGGTCTTCAAGTAACTCAATAAGTGCATCTTTGTCCTTAGACTCCAACTGCAACTCTTCACGCTTCTTGCTCAAAGCACGGAAACGCTCTTCCCACATATCCTTCTCTTGCTTCATCTTGGCGAGCGCGTCTTCCAACTCCTCTACATCTTGGGTAGGGAGAGTTAATGGCTCAAACACAACCATAGACATAAGTCTTTCACAAGGATAAGGCATCTTCAACTCCATATCTCTCTTCTTCACCCAAAGAGTGTAAGCTTCCAAAGCTACACAATTGCACGGACTAAGCTCGGATCTTCCTTTCCTATGCACATTATGCCAAGCGTGCACAATCTTCTGCTTCAAATGTTGGGAATCTTTACCCTCTTGATAGAAAAGACCTTCTAACAACATGTTATTAGGTTTGTCTCTCAAGGGGAACCCAAGTTGACGATGAGCCAAAGCAGGGTTGTAGTTAATTCCTCCTTGTGTACCAATGAGAGGCACATTAGAGAATTCACCACAACTATCAATAATCTCCAAACTGCTCAAAGACGGATCATACCAAACTATATCATCATTAGTGAGAGACATAAGTCTCTGAGACCACCTTAGACATTGTTTGTTCTCCACAAAAGCAGGCGTCTGAGGCAAGTGCAAAATAAACCACTTGTACAAAAGAGGAATGCAACAGACAATCGTTCCACCACCCTTAGAATTCCTTAGATGCAAAGAGAAATACATATCACCCAACAAAGTAGGCACAGGATTCCCAATCAAGAAAAGTCTAATGGCGTTAACATCAACAAAACTGTCAATGTTAGGGAACAAAGCTAATCCATAGATGAGCAACATAAAGATAGCTTCAAAAGCATCCACACTACCAACTTGAGCAAAAGTAGTAGCTTCCTTGATGAGGAAAACAGATGACAACCCAAATAACCCTCCTTTCTTCACCCAATGAGCCTCTATCTCAGACTTCTTCAAGTGAAGAGCTTCAACAATAATACTAGATCGGGGAATCTCCTTAGATCCACTAAAAGGCACTCTACTAGGAACATGTATCCCCAATAGATGAGAATACTCCTCCAAGGTAGGCATAAGCTGAAAATCTGGGAAAGTGAAACAATGGTAGAGAGGATCATAGAACTGCACTAGCACACTCAAGATTCCTTCAACCACATCAGCAGACAAGATGGACAAAAGCTTTCCATGATGTTGTTTGAAGTCCAAGGGATCTAATACAAAAGATGCTAGCTTCTTTAACTCTTTCAAGTCGGGACATCTGAAACTGTACTTCTTAGTGTTCCTTCATCCATAATCCATGGTCTGAAAATATTTGCAAATGATACCTTAGTTCCTTGAAATTTTTGTGTGATGAATGTTATGATGCGCATGAATGCATGAATGCAACAATCACAAATAAGGGATCACACACAAGGAAAACAAAGGTCAAGGGATGAATCAAGTCATTGTCAAGATCAATCATCCATTTTGGTGGATTATGGTTTACACCTTATCAACACCCAAGTTCCATTGATATTGACAAGACTTGATTGGATCAACCAAGAATCAAGGGTTTCTTGTAAGTCACGAGCATGGGATTCTGGGTAAGAACCATCCCAAAGGAGTGAACTAAAGATAAAAACATGTAGATCATGTTCTAAAAAGTTCCCAGAGTCTTAATTCCATCTATCGGATATTACAGGTTAAGATGACTGACTCATCGACCCATAATATTCTCAAGAGAAACTCGTATGAGTGTAGTATCGTGTAACAACTGTTATCAAGTCTACACTTGAACGGTTTCCGCGCTACGTCCTAAATAGGACAAGATGGGTTAAATGTTCTAAGGTCATCAGCTATCCAATTAGAGATAGTAATGCCTAACCACAAATACTTGTGTGACATTTCCAAATCCAAAGGAGTCTCCACTGAGCAGATGGATCTCAAGTCAACTTGTTAAGGACTACTCCACACAAGTCGAACATGACTATACCATCCTCCTATCTTAATTGCACTCAAGTTCGGGTTAGAACTTACCTCACCACTCAGAGATCACCAAGCACAACAAGCAGATTATATCACACATACATATATATAAACATCACGTATATACAAATATATTCACACAAAAAGTAGGTTAAACCCACTGGAGACTACTCCCAAGCAGAGTCACCACTTAATTTATGTAGCGGGAAATTCATGATCATCAAGCTATTGACAAGCTAGAGATCAAATAACAAGAGTCTCCACCACGCTTTTATTGTTTCCAAAGGGAAAATGGAAAAAGTACGAACAAAACCCAAAAAGTAAGAAGTTTTCAAATAAAAACTAATAAAAGTCAGAGATCACAGGTAAGGGGGTTGGTTACATAGAGGGAAGGTGTTAGCACCCAAAGTATCCTAGGTACTCCTAGGGAGCCCTTTTTGTGTGCATATGTATTTTGTATAAAGTGATGTTTACAAACAAATAGAATGGGGGGATGAGAAAAGAATTCATTAATTATATTTTTGTCTTTGACAAGACCTTCGGTCTTGTGCCTACGTACCAACATAAAAATGAGGGATCAAAACCTCGTAGTTCGTGATACAAATTTAAAAATGGATGCATTGCTTTTAACAAAAATTAAGTTTGAAAGGCACAAAGGCCTAAAAATGGTTTGAAGGAGTTAGTTCTTTTTGGCTTTTTGAAAGTTTAGGTTAAGTATAGTTAGGTTTATTCATAAGTTTGATTTAAGAAAAGAAGTTTGAAAATGCAATGGCATAAGGCCAAAGTTTCTATCTTTTTTGCAAAAGTGGTCAAAGTTTAGAACAAAAGTAGTTCACACAAAGAAGAATTAAAAATGGAGGGAGAGATTTTTGAAATTAAAGAAATGGGGAGAAGATGAAGAGACTATCCTATGCACAAAATTAAAAGTTTAGAGTTGAAAAGATCTGACCAAATGGGTAGCAATCCAATAGACAAGAATGTCAATAGAAACCTAGAATTCTCTTGGACTTTTAGAATCAAGCAACACACAAATGCACAATTGTATTATCTTGAAGAGAAAGGCATCAAATAAATATGGCCTCATCCAAGCTTATCCATTCCATGATCTTCTTCAAAATAGCCCATGCAACAGATGAATTCCACAAGTCACAGGTTCAAAATAACAGCTACACAATGATCATGTTGCAGATGAACTCAGAGATGTTTTCAAAGATTTATCAGATGAATTTCAAATTGCAAGCACTTGATTCTTCAACAAGTTGGCATTGCCCAAGTCTAATAGCATAGGAAGGTTGCCTAGATTCTAAGTCCATTTGTCCAAGATCAAGCCAACAGTCCACTCAAAAGTTTTTTAGGGTTTTTGTTATTATTATGTACATTAATGGTCAAAGACCACACAAACAAGCAAAGTATACACAAACAAAATATATCACACAATATGGTCCAAATGGACAAAGTGAAAATTGCATTAACATAAACAATTAGAATAATATTAATAATGGCAAATGAAATAGAGTGCTAAAAGTAAATTGCATTAAAGTAAAGGCTTGAAATTAAAAGTTAGTAGTTAATAGGTTAAGAGTTAGTATTGTTTTGTTTTTTCTTTTCAAGACATTCTTTGGAGAATACTCAACCCACTTATCATAAGCATGAATCCTTGAACCAAAACATCTTCCAAGGGAAGGAAAGAAGGCCAAGTTTCCATACAATACCATGAAAGAGGGGAGACTTAAAATCTCACTAACTAGAATGCTTATGCCTTTTATGTCACAAATTTAGCGCTATGTTAAGCAATTGTAATTGGACTTATATAGAAGTCACAACTATTTGAGGACGGGCAATAGAATTTTGGTGTTAATGCATGTTAGAGATATATTATAATGGACTATGCTCATGAAACATACCACACACAAAAAGAATATGCAAAAGGTGTGGCCTAATCTCATCCATACTCATGTCAATTTTTCAATCAACTAGCATTAAGACTTTGAGATGTCATAGGCCAAATGGGATGAATGAATTAAAAAGAGGAATAAGATGAAGTGGGAGGGGGATGAATGAAATCACAAATTGGTCAAAGGAGGACTTTTACCAAATTAATATTGAAATTCTAGTATCAGATATGAGATGTCGAAGGTAATGTCACTTGTGTTGAGAATGCCTGGTTGCTGGCTCAAGATAATTCCACAAATGATGGATGGAAAGGCAATGGGCAGCTTCACTGCATTAGTGGAGGCATGTCTGACAATTTGATCAAACATAAACCTTCCAAAGTCAAAGTTTATCCTGGTTCCAATAGCATAAATGATTTTTCCAAGACCAATGGAGATGGTTGAGATATGATTAGTAGGAACCCAGTTGGCTGAACCAATCTTATGCAAGATGGCATATTTGACAGTTAGCTTGCCAACTGATACGTGATTCCTACTAGGCATAAATGATTTTTCCAACAACAGTTTTCAACAGACCAGCATTCTTGATCAAATCCATCACTTCCTTCACCTCTACAGCCTCCTTTCCCAGCTCCCTTTCAATAGCAACCCTCCTGTGAATGACAAACTTCCACTTGGCAGCACCATCTTCAAGATGGAAAGAGATGTTATCTAAGTGCACAGCTGCAACTTTGCTTTGAGACTTCTTAACAGTCTGTCTTTTAGCAGGAGAGATGTCTGGGACATCGTCTTCGACATCATCATCAGAGTCAGAACTCTCTCTGACCTTTCTCTTCTTAACCTCAACTTTACTCCAAGATTTGGAGGGTCCTACACCAGCAACCTTTTTCACTCTTCTTGTTGTCCTCATATTAGCCACAGTCTTCCCTTTTCTGGTCCTCAGTTTCTTTGCTACACTTGGTTTCACAAGATGGACCAAGGTGTCATCTTCTTCCTCAGAACTTTCGTCCTCCAGATCAATAACATTCTCAGCAGTTTCATGAGACACATCTGTTGGTTTCTTACTAGGTAAGGTTTTACCTAGAGAACATAATACCTCAGCAGCCACTTCCTTCTCTGATCTAGATGAATCATCATCTTTCTCAGCTTGGGGTTCCACCTCAGGAGAGGGGTCCCTTCTGGACAGAGGGGTAGAAACACCCTTGACTGTATGCCCTTCATTCAGAATCCTAGTAACTAGGTTCCTAATGGTACGATCAGTAAAGTGCATGTCATCTTTATGAGGAGATTTTTCAGGAATGTTACCTTACTTACTTCCAGCTGTGGAAGAAGGGCCAGGAGCATCGCCTGGAATCACATAAAGAGGAGTAACGTCCAACACGTCTTCATCTAGAAACTCCATGGAGGGAGTCCTTTCGTGATGAGTGGGTTTTGATCCTGAGGATGAGGGATGTTGAGACATTTTGTTGAACTTTTGAAAAAAATCTCTTTGCCCTAACAGAGTTTTTCTGAGAAGTTGGATGCAGATGGAAATGGTTGTGTTTAGGTAGCATGTGGAAATGGCATAGATACTAGTTCCAATACTAGGTAATTATTCATCATTAATGTGGCTCTTTCTTTTAAGTGGGTAGACAATATTTTTATTACCTTTTCCACTCCACTTTAATTGCCATAATTTCACAAGAATCCAAATCCCCAATTTCCCTCTTACATATTCAAATTGATTATCATCCAAACCCCTTGCAAATTTGTCAGCAAATTGTATTTCATGCTTTAGAGCTATGAATTTGTCTTCCACAAATTTTCTAATGGAGTGATGATAGCAATTAATGTGCTTGGTCCAACTTTGCTGAATAGGATTTTTGGACATAGTTGTAGCATTCAGGTTGTCATAGTACAATGTCATGACATCGTATGTGACATTGTATGCAATCACCAGTAGTTTCAACCAACCTTGTTGAGAACAACTACTTCCATCTGCTATATATTCAGCATAAACACCATTTTCATCTTTCAAATGTGTAGGAGCAGGTGTCCTTTCACTCTCCATCCCAATCTTCTCAACATTGTTCTTGGAACTTTTGCTTTGAGATAGACACATAGGCCCTTCTATCTGCTTGACTTGTAGCCCAAGTCTAACAAAGCTCTTTCCAACTTCAGACTGTATATGACTAGCAACATGTTCAACCATCTGATCCAACTTCCTATCTATTTGAGCCATCATGAGCTTTTATCCTTTGGAAGTGATGTTAAGTGTGAGTTTCTGATGTGACATCCTTGTCTGGCATTTCCCACAGACTTTCAATTTGGGAGTTCCTCTAGCAGATGTAATCATCTTCATCCCCTTCTCTTTGATTAAGGTACGTTTTGAGGAGTAACTAATTTGAGAGCTCCACATGTAACAGTTGTCTTTGGTTCTGACTCCTTCCATGATCACTTCACTTTCTTTGTTGGTAATCAGACATTCAGTTTTAGTGAAGTTAACATTTAGAACTTGGTCACATAGTTGACTGATGCTTATTAGATTTGCAGTCAAGCCTTTAACAAGTAGGACCTTGTCAAGTTTAGGAACTCCAGGGCATTCAAGCTTTCCTATCCCCTTGATTTCACCCTTTGCTCCATCCCCAAAGGTTACATAGCTTATGGCATGAGGATGAAGGCCAGTTAGCAGGTCTTTGTTTCTAGTCATGTGTCTGGAGCACCCACTGTCAAAAGTACCAATCTTCTTTGGTTGAAGCTCTGAAGGGAGTGTGAGCTATTAGACTTGTCACATTTTTCTTATGAACCCATTGCTTCTTGTTGACAGGCCTGTGCTTTTTGGGACTTGGTTGATAGTGAGTCTGGGGATGAACAGTGCTAGGATAACCATACAGCTTATAGCAAAAGGGTATCAGGTGGCCAAATTTTCCACAGTAATGGCATCTCCATCTTTGATGTTTCCCTTTCTGTTGTCTTTCCTTTTGATGTTGTGACATCTCAGGTTTGCTTTTAATATGGATGCACTTAGGTTTGGATTTAGGTTTGCACCCATTGTAACTGCACTCAGGCTTAGATCCATTATACCCAATGCCAGATTTGTCTCCTGTTATTTGTCCAGTTTGGAGAATCTTGTCTAAGGAGTCAAATCCATTATTTAACATTCTTACATACTTGGTCATCTCTTCTAGTTTAGAATTCAAGAACATAGCCTCAATTTTTAACTTGGAGATGGTTTCCATATGCTCTACCTTCTCCTTCTCCAGCTGTACTATCACTTTCTTCTGGCTTTGACTTTCATCTAGCTTGGAATTCAGAACCACTTCTTCTGTTTTTAATTTGGAGATGGTTTCCAAGTGTTCTACCTTCTCATTCTCAAGTTGAGTTATCACCTTATTCTGGCTTTCAACCTGTTACATACCTCTGCACTTTTGTGACACAACTTTCTGTAGGTAGTGGCCAACTCTTCAAAGGTTACTTCATCATCACTTGAGTCTTCATCAGAACCCCATCTTCCAGCCAAGGCAGTCACCAAATTTGCAGACTCTTCTGTTTCACTCTCATCAGACCAAGTGGCAGCAAGACTCATCTTCTGCTTCTTGAGGTAGGTTCCACATTCAGTTCTGATGTGTCCATACCCATCACATTCATAGCACTGTACTTTTTTTCCTTCTTTGGGCTTATCATCTAACCTTGTTCTTCTTCCAGATTGTTGGATTTACTGATGTCAGATGAGATGTTCTTGACATTAGCCTTAGATCTTACATCCATCTTTTTCAATGGTCTGTTGAACTGTCTTCCCAACATTGCTACCTCATTTGCCAGATCCTCATCAACATCCTGACTATTTTCCTCCTCTGTGTTTGATATGAAGGCTATACTTTTGGTTTTCCTTTCAGATCCATCATTCATTCCCATCTCAAATGTTTGGAGGGAACCAATTAGCTCATCAACTCTCATGTTGGAGATGTCTTGAGACTCTTCTATGGTTGTCACCTTCATAGCAAATCTCTTAGGGAGTGACCTGAGTATTTTCCTTACTAACTTCTCATTTGACATCTTCTCTCCCAGGGCTCCTGAGGCATTAGCAATTTCAAGAATGCTCATATGAAATTCATGTATATTTTCATCTTCTTTCATCCTTAAATTTTCAAACTTGGAGGTGAGTGTCGCATTACGCGAAAAACCGGCGGGAAAACGAAACAACAGAGCCGCCACCGTGCGTTATTTATCCCAAAAGAGGGAAAGGAAACGCTCGAAGTAAACCTGGGAAAGACATGGTCTCGCGACCAAAGAGAGATGGGATCGGGAGTCGGTTATGCGAAGGGAAGGTATTAGCACCCCTACGCATCCTTCGTACTCGACGGGATCCACGCACAAAAGGAAGGATAAAGGTTGCTAAACACTGCTCAAACAACTGCACACAAAGGCTGGAAAGAACACACAGAAAGACAAGAGAAACAAGACTCGGCAGGATATCGCATCCTGGGCCTACGTAGTCTGTCAGGCACAGACATCAGAGTCGACGTAGTTCGGGACAGGGGGAAACGTGCTCGCTAGGATGTCGCATCCTATGCATACGTATCTTCTCTGACTGGAGAAGAATCAGAGCACTCGTAGCTCGGCTCACGCACGTAAAACAAAACCACACAGGAAACCGACTGCCAATCGCTGGACTTACGTCAGACCCCACACAAAACAGGCAAACATGGAAACCGAATGCCAATCGCTGGACTTACATCAGACTCCGAACCAACAAACACACACTGGAAACCAACTGCCAATCGCTGGACTTATGTCAGACTCCAACAAGCAAACAAGACACAGGAAACCAACTGCCAATCGCTGGACTTATGTCAGACTCCAACAAAGAAACTGGAAACCGAATGCCAATCGCTGGACTTACATCGGACTCCAACCAAAAAAGGAGAAACAACTCACACAAACAAAACAAAAGGGCGCCCGGAGAGATCAGCTCATCTCCTGCCTACGTACCTCATCTGGTATGAGAATCAGGGCGACGTAGTTCCCCTACGCAGGGAAAGAACTTCTAACCTAACCAGAGACTGGGAAATGACAAACTAGAAGGGAGACTAACTCGAGCCTAATAGTTATCATGTAAATTCACCATGGTCCTAGGTTGAAGTTTCTATCTAACTTGCACAGGGAGCAAGCTATCCTAAACAGCAACTGAGTAAACACAAGCACAAAGGCAAGCACACACACTATATACAAACAGATAGGCTCACACAAGGTTAAGCTTTAGTCAAGGGGTCATGTCAACCTCGACAAATAAGCCATTGTAACAAGGTGATGTTAGCTCTTAACCCTAACATTGAGAGTTAGGGTGAAGCAGATGAAATGGGAAGTGAGGATAAGACCTCACAGCTCTTATCCCTGGCCTGGGAGAGCTTCAGACAGATGAAAGTGGGAGTTCAGAAAGGGGGAACTCTTCTATCCACATATGACTGACACAACAAAGATCTTGGGTTACTATCCACAATGCATCAACACAAGGTGTGTGAGCAAAGTAAATGACACACTGACTAGCAGGAGATGGACTACACATCTCTTTTATCTGCCAATTGCCTTATCAAAGGCATTTTCCTGCTTGGCACAAAAGATAAACAAACACAAGCATTGCCTCTTAAGGAGGGCTTCAGACAGGTGCCTGCCCAAGTAACAGGACAGGTCTTCCAGACTACATGAAGTCAGTGAGTTATACCTCAAATGGTTAAGCAACCAAGCAAAGCAAAAACAAGTTCAAAAGAACTTAAGCAACTTATGTACCTGAAAAAAATCTAACTCAATCAGTATACAAGTCAAACATTCAAACAGACAACCAATAGTCAACAGTCAACAGTACACAATCAAACAAGCAATGCAACAAGGTGCAAGCCACAAGCTCAACTCAAATGAGCTAAAATCCACCTACAAAACAACTCAAGGTTAACCAATATCAACCACTTAATCAATCCAAGTGAGTGAGCATCATCAACTATGGCAAATGTGCTTCTTAACCTGAAATCAAAGCTCAAACATGAGAGGCAAACCACTAGGTCAAAGCCTAGGGTCAAATGGGGAGAAAAAAACCCAAAACAGAACATGAAATTAAACATGAATCAACCTCAATCACTTAAGAACACAATCCAAAAGGTCTCATGTCAATAGCATTCACCAAATTCATTTCATAAACCAATCATGGCAAGGTATGCAAGTTGAAAGCACATTGAGACAACAGAATGAACAAATGCACATTAATTCAAACATGATTCAATTAATCTCAAGAAAATTCATAGATACACAGAACACACAACATGATCAACACACAAAAAATTAGGGCAATTGGACATGATTAAGCATGGTAATCAAATTCCATAAGGAAAGGCAACCAAAACAAGCTCAAATGTGACACAATTTGATACATCAACTTAGCACAAGCCTAAGACAGAAATGAAACATGGTAAAAACTCCAAATCAAAGCCAAAACAACCTTTAACATGTCTATAAACAATGGGCAAAATTTCACATTCATATGATAAAGCACAAACATTTCACAAATGATTGAAATTCAAGACACTTCAAAAGCTCACAAATGACCATCCAGAATGAAAAATCTCAAGCAAATCAGAAATGAATCCAAAAATTCCAGCAAAAATCATGATCAATCACAACATCAATTTCAAGCATAATGCAAAAAATCACATCATTTGGAATTTATTTGGCATGGCAAAGAAATTAATCAAGTTGAGCAAGCAAAGGTGTGACACACATTGTCACACCTACATTCATAAGATCATATCTCAGTAATGGCACATGATAAAATTGAAAACTCAACACCAAAATGTTCAGCATGAAGTCTAGTTTAAGCATGCAAAATTTCAAAAGCATTGGATTAAAACTCATCATTTCACAAAGCATATGGCAAGGTAGAGCACAAAATGAACATATGCACACAAACCCTAGGGCAAAATATTTTCCAGCCATGCACAAATTGGGGAAAAATGCTCATAAAAAACTAGAAACAATAAGGAGAACAATGCAAAAATTCCTATATTATTTGGATGATTAATTATTTATTTATGAATTTATGAAGTGAAAGAAAAAATAAAAAAAAAACATGTGAAAGCATAGCATGAATGACATGGAGGGAAAATGCAAAAGTGAAAAAGGCATTTGAATTAGTGTGTGAGCCAGGAATCGAAGAGAGGAGTAATTTAAAATGTGGCGCGCTGGTAGCCAAAACTCTGCGTTTCATTAAACGCGTGGCTGGTCAACATGTGACGTGGCTAGGTCAAACAGACGGGAACCAATCAAAAGGCCATGCAATCGCTGAGTTGGACCAGTACATGTCCAGAAACACATGCAACACAACAGAAACGCGCCATAATGGATCAAACATGGTTCTGGAAACGAAACCCTACAATCTTCATCGTGTTCTTCATGCTCAAGAACAAAATTCTCAGAAACGCAAAATAAGTACATCAACGCGTTCATCTCTCATCATACATCAACAATCCATGCTTAGTTTGTTCTAGTTCAACATATATCAAGCAAATCGAATCAATTAAGTTTCACACATCAAACTTCAAATCAGCATAACTATCTCAATACAACATGGATTTCTATGAAACAAAGCTCAGATTGCTAAGCATTGAAGGATCTACAAGAATCACATAGCAATTTCATGAATAGAGGAGATCGATTTCTGACCTTGATGAAGATGCAGAAGTGGAATTGGTGATTTCAGGCCTTGAACAGCTCAAACAGTTCTTCCAAAGCTCTTGTATGATTGAATGGAGGAAGGTTTGAAGGTTAATTGTGCTTGATTCCACTGAAATATGAAACTGCCATTGATGAATGCAAGCTTCGAGCTGCTTCAAATCTGCACGAAATCCCTTGGATCTTGCTTCAATAATGCTCCACAATGCTTCCAGGTGAAGAATTAATCAAGGAATATGCAATGTATTTGAAGAAAATTGATGAAAAGTTTGAGAGAAGAATTTGTGAAAATGGATCTAGATCTGAAAAAGTGATGTGTTAATGCAGAAATCTGTTATGATTAGGTTTATATATGCTCTGTTAATCATGTTCTTAATCTCACTTAGCCAAATGGTAATTGAATTAATGAAAACAAGGTGTGGATGCAAAATTGGATAATGCACCTTATGCATGAAAGCTCAATGGAACAGTGCACGAATTGCCTTGGAATTTCACTCAAAAGTTCACTTTAGAGTCAATGCAAGTGTGAGAATGTGAAAACAATACTTCATTTTTAAATTTGAAAATTCCCTCCAAAATTCAAATGAAAAATCAAATGTTTATGTGATGAGAATGCATGGCATGTGATGAATGTTTTAGATAGTAGAGATCAAGAGAAAAATGTTGCAAAAAGAACCACTTCATTTGGACATTTGGTGTGAAAGTTATGCATGTTTGAAGTTCCATGTTCACTTGGCCATGATTGATCCATATCTTTTCAACCACACATGAGAAATTCATGATCTTGGACTTTTTGGAAAGGGGAGAGAAAGATCTTCAACTTTCATGTTGGACAAAATTTCATTTGAAGCTTTCTTGTTGATGTAATCTTGAGGAGAAAACCTTTCCATTTTTGGCAAATTCAAATTACAGGTCACTTACTATTTTTGGAAAGTTTTGATCTGACCTCAAATTCTTCAATGTTGATGTTTGAAATGTCAAATGAGACTTGTATGGACATGAATGAGGCCTCTCTAACCATCTCCCACCTTCAAATCCATGATTGAACTGACAGTTGACTTTGGTTGACTTTCTAGGGTTTCAGATGAATTGATCATTGACTGATGAGCTTTGAACATCCAATCTTTGGCCAAACCACTTCAAAAAGATCCTTAGATCACATGAACCCATTGTACCAGCCCTAGGGCTTTGATTCCATTGAAAATGCACTTGCTTGCTTGCACAACTGAACCTCCTGACCAGTCTTGACTGATGACTTGAACTATGCAATGGACAATGCAATGTTAATGACCTAAAATGAAAATGTATATACAAAATGGGAGGTGCAAATTTGAGGTGCTACAGCTGCCCCTATTCAATCAACTGGGAACCTGAACAGATGAGAGCAACGGCTGTCAGACTTTCAGGTTAAACAGGGATTGAATACCAAAGAACCGTAGAAATTTGCACTCCGCAGGGGATCCAAGAAAGGATAATTCACCAACGGACGCTTCCACTGGGAACTGATATTTACCACTAGGGGTTTTGATTTATTCTCTCAAAGGTACAATCACATCCAGACATCGAAAGATGATGAATGGGAATAGAAATCACAACTAGACGTCAACGGACGACCAGGAAAAACTCGACGTTTATCAAAACCAACGGAGAGGTAGTCAGACATCAACGGATGAATGGAAAGAATGGAATACCACCATACGTCAACGGACGAATGGGAAAAACTCAACGTTTATCGAAACCAACGGAGAGGTAACCAAAATTAATGAATGAATGGAAAGAATGGAATACCACCATACGTCAACGGACGAATGGGAAAAACTCAACGTTTATCGAAACCAACGGAGAGGTAACTAGACATTAATGAATGAATGGAAAGAATGGAATACCACCATACGTCAACGGACGAATGGGAAAAACTCAACGTTTATCGAAACCAACGGAGAAGGAGAAGCTCGACGTTTATCGACACCAACGGAGAAGGAGAAGCTCGACGTTTATCGACACCAACGGAGAAGGAGACCAGACATCAAAGGATGAACTGGGAAGACTCGACCAGACGTCAACGGACGAACGGGAGAAGCTCGACGTTTATCGACACCAACAGAGAAGGAGAAGCTCGACGTTTATCGACACCAACGGAGAAGGAGAAGCTCGACGTTTATCGACACCAACGGAGAAGGAGAAACTCGACGTTTATCAACACCAACGGAGAAGGAGACTAGACATCAACGGATGAATGGAAAGAAAGGAAAACAACCAGACGTCAACAGACGACTGGGAAAAACTCAACGTTTATCGAAACCAACGGAGAGGTAACCAGACATCAACGAATGAATGGAAGGAAAGGGATACCACCATACGTCAACGGACGAATGGGAAAAACTCGACGTTTATCGACACCAACGGAGAGGAGAACCTACTTCACTGGGGAAGGAATACAACTATACGTCAACGGACGCATAGGAAAAACTCAACGTTTATCGAAACTAACGGAGAGGTAGCTCACTGGGGATCAAGGTCACGACAGAGAGCAGACAGGAAGGAACACCAAGGATACCGGGTTGTAGGCATGAAACAGGTGACCGACCAAAGCGTGAATTGGTTTGTGTTCCAAAACACTCATCATCCTGAAGAGGGCTAGAAAAGCAATCTTGTTAGAGGATGGACATTCGATTCCACAAGGAATACGAATCTTACTCAGTTGGGAAACACGAAGGGCTTCAACCGAAGAGTGCATGAGATATATCATCTATAGCCGTCAAAACGTAGATAATACACTCGCATGGAAGATTATCCTAACCAGGTTGTAGGTTGTTAAAGGATAGATCGACCGAAAATGTGAATTGGTGTGTGTTCCAAAACACTCAACATCCTGAAGAGAGCGAAAGCAAACTTGTTAAAGGATGGACATTCGATTCCACAAGGAATACGAATCTTACTCGACTGGGAAGGACGAGACTTCGACCAAGGAGCGCATGAGATATATTATCTATAGCCGTCAAAACGTAGATAATACACTCGCATGGAAGATTATCCTAACCGGGTTGTAGGTTGTTAAAGGATGAATCAACCGAAAAGAAAGGCATCGGGAGGCCCGACTAGGTAGGTAAAGATGACCAATCAAAAGGGGAAACCACAAACATTACCAGCAAATGGTGAATGAAAGAGGACCCATTGAGGATAAAATTGCTTACTCGGAGCAATTATCCAAAGGGAAGGGGAAGACCCGCTGGGGATAAAGTTGCTTAATCAAAGCAAATATCCAAAAGGGAAAAGGACTATCGATACCGAAAACTGGATAATGATAACCACAAAGAGGGGATTACATCTACCGGTTCGTAGGCAGAAAACCACAGAAAAGCAACCATCATCGACTAGGATGAGCACAAAGGTTGACTCCACAAAGGGGAGAACATGGAGTTTACATCTACCGGTTAGTAGGTAGAATACCACAAAGATAGGACTTACAACTACCGGTTCGTAGGTAGAAGCCAACAAATTCCGCTGAGGATAAGATGAATGAGTGCCGGTTAGTGAGCAACTATTCATTTACACCACAGGGAGGCACAAGAGACAGCCACAAGGAAGCCAGTTTAGGATCGATCCAAAAAGGCAGACTGAATCAAGACTCATCCTAATGAGGAAAGAACTCAATAGGGAAAACCCATCCCGTTGTGTGTGCAGGGAGGGAACGGAAACAACCGTCATCCACGAGGATATAACTCAGTGGGGAGCGCAGAAGGAAATGACAGACACTTTCTGCTTAAGGGGTCGACTCTATATGGAGAGATCAGACACACCCACATCTGCTAGGGGAGGATCTACTGGGGAGATCTGTATCACCAATTAGCAGGAGACAACCATCAACAGATACATGGCAACAGATGCAACATGAGTACCTGAATGTTATGATTATGCATGTATGTATTATGCATGAAGAATGTATGATGAATGCTGACAAACAGATATGTTCAACACACATAGGTCCAGGAATCAACCATTCGGTGCTACTCTTCCAGAGGGAAGGCCAAAATCACCAGAGAGCACAAAAAACCTGCTGGAGACTGGGACGTCAGGGAACAACATCATCCTGCAGGGGAGGAAGGCCACAAGAGGCTCCCGGAGGGATCATCAATCACAACCAGATGAAAGAGTTCAACATACAGGCAGACACGCCACAACAACAACTCATGCTGGAGAACAAAGATACCAAGAAGCAACCAGATCTCTGATGAAGATAGATAGGCATTGATAAAGCTCATCATGCCAACAACTCCGCTGAGGAATCTATCCGAGGGAATGCCGGATTACTCGGATGTCAATCCACCAAATACCGATCTTCCAAGGACAAGCACCCATGTCGGGGAGAGGAGAAGACTGCTATGCTGGAGAGACGAAAGTTGAAGCCTTCAATAAACACTCTGCTTGGGAATTGGCCCACAAAAGTGTTCCAACAGCAAACTTGCTGGGGATGCCCCACCACAGGGCTCAAACAACACTCTACTGGAGGTGCACCACAATAGGGCTAACAGGGATTTGGAGGCAGAATTCTGCACTGCCGGGGACATGAAGATGAACAACTTCAACCAACACTGCACTGAGCAACCTCGCTGAGGAGAAACCATAAGAGGTTCTACAGGAAAAAGATACAGTTATGCTCGAGATACGAACAAATGTCTTACATGTTGGTAATCATACCACCCTTGGGAGAGCACTGCGGATCTCCTAAGTATCCTTCCATCATTGTGAATGTTCACTTTGTTTAAGAACAATTTTGTGAAAGATTTGTTTATTCTGAAAACAATGATACTTTATCAATTAAAACATGCAAAACATTTGTTGAGTTGAAACAAATAAGAGTGCAAATAATTAGATAAAAGCTCAAATTGATGTGATGGAACGGTAGTCTGCAAAGGGCAGGACTCCATAGATCTGTACAAGTTTGAAATCGGTGATGTATATTGGAAGAGGGATACATTGAACATAATGACCTTTTCTCTACCATTCTGAATTTCGATGTATTCGGAGCTTCAGTCGACGATGAATCGAGAATCCCTGACGGATGACAGATGTAGAGCACAGTCTTGTCATGATGCAGTTACTTGCCAAATCCCTAATTTTTGCCTAGATTGCCCCAGTGTGAGGTGCTCAATCTAGCGGGATGCAAATTCTTTTTTTTTCAATGTCTCTAACTTTTGCCTGGATCGCCCTTTCGGGTTTTCAATCCACCGAGACGCTCCTTTTTGCCTAAGTCGCCCTTTGGGGTGTTCGACTTAGCGAGCTATTTTGCTTTTTTTTTAGGCGAAGTATTTCTTGACTGCATCTGAATTCACAGGACGAGTGAACTTCTCCATCCATTGTTGTAAGTGTCAAAACACCGCCTGAAAAGGCTCTCTTGACAACATATGGACATTCATATTTTGGGGTTCACTTGCCCCTGGAATTGGGCACGAAAGACAAGACTTTCTTGAGCACAAGGTCACCTTCTCAGAACACACGAGGCTTGACCTTCTTATCGAATGCTTTCTTCACTCTCTGCTGATATAACTGACCATGACACATGGCAGTTAATCTCTTCTTTTCGATCAGATTCACTTGGTCGTAACAACTCTGAATCCATTCAACATCAGTCAACTTGGGACTTTGAGGGTGCTATTTCTCTTTTGTTTCTTTCTTTCTTTCTTCTTTCTTTTGACTTTTTCTTTTGATTTCTTTGATTTTGCACCCTCCTCTCCTTTTTTTTTCTTTTTGTAATGCCCCAGTTGGCTGTTCTGCTGATTCTCGAGATGCAGATGAGTGATCTTCTTTTCTTGCTCAAGAAGTCGGGAAATCTCGTCAGGAATCCCTTCAACATCATCTTCTTCCGCTTCGAATACAGGGAATTCAAAATTGGGAGATGACGTCGGATCATTATGTTCAATGGGTTTAAGAATCAACCTGCATAATGATTTTGAATATGAAAAGTTTTTTGAAAAACAAACAAGGCAACCATTATGCAGATGAAAAGATTGCTTTTATTCTTGTTTTTAGGATTTTTTGTGATCACCAATTTCATGCAAAAAGCGAAAATGGAAAACAAATGGAAAAACAAATGTTTTAACATGCTTTTATTTGAATGAAAATATCATTGCACAAAATGTTGTCAACAATGTCATCACTCCTCCTTTTGGCATGGGAGAAGGGTTTTTAAACAAAGTGATTATTACCCTGACTTATGAACAACCGTAGGAACGCCCACAGTGACCCAATTGCGACAGATCCCTCCAGGGATGACAAATGTCATTATCCTTTGCATCAGCAGCTTCTGCTTTTGAACAACCCTTTTTCGTCGAATACCTCAGAAGAAAAGCCAACGCCAGCCCGGGGCTTGTTATCTTCAAGCTTGATTACCATTGGGACCTAAGTCCTCAAAGCTCAGAATCCCTGATCTGATAAGGTCCTGCACCTTATTCTTCAACTGAAAGCAGCTTTCCACATCATGACCAGGAGCACCCGAATGATACACACAATGTTGATCAGGCTTATACCACCACCGAGGGTTGACGGGTGTAGCCGGCGGGTCTCTGGGAGTAATCAAGTTCCTCTCTATCAAAGAGGGATACAACTCTGCGTATGACATAGGGATCAGATCAAAAGTGATCTTCTTCCTCTCATTACTCGTACTGGCTTGATTACCATTGCGAGGCTGGTAAGCCTGCTGCTGAGGATGATGTTGTTGACGCTGATATTGCTGAGTTGGTCTTCTCTGCTGTTGTTGAGTAGCTGGAATAGTCACAGCAGCAGCCTGACGATATTGTCCTCTGTTCACATTCCTTCGACGGTGCACAACATTTGTTTCACTCTCTCCCCTTTTGGGTGCCCCAGAGTATGTCTTTTTAGAACTCGAAGAACTTGAAGGGCCAGGATCTTGAATCTTTCCTGCTTTAATGAGACTCTCAGTCCTCTCCCCACAGACAACAACATCAGAAAAGCTACTGAACGGGCAACTCCCCATGCGGTCCATGAACACACCCTGCAAGGTCCCGATGAACATGTCAGTCAGCTCTCTCTCCAACATCGGAGGTTGCACTCTTGCGGCTAGCTCACGTCATCTCTGGGCGTACTCTTTGAAGCTCTCACCAGTCTTCTGACACAAGCTCTGCAGTTGGGTTCGGCTTGGAGCCATATCCATGTTATGTTTGTACTGCCTCAAGAAGGCTTCACCTAGATCTTTCCAGCTTCTGACTGATTCTTTCTTCAGATCCATGTACCAGTCCAAAGACGCTCCAGACAAACTGTCTTGGAAAAAGTACATCCACATCTTCTCATCGTCAGTGTATGCTGAGATCTTTCTGTAGTAGGCTTACACATGAGTGCGAGGACAAGAAGTGCCATTGTATTTGTCAAAATATGGCGCCTTGAACTTGTAGGGAATCCTCAACCCATCAACCAAACCCATATCGGTTACATCGAACCCCAGAGAGTTCTGACACTCCATGGCACGGATTTTCTCAGCAAGGGCATCCACTTTACGGTCCCTCTCCTCGACTCTTCCAACAACCTCATCATCTTCACTAAGCAGAGTGAACATGTCCTCTTGTCTATCAACAATCGGAGCAGGATGTCGAATTGGAACCCGGGTAGCTCTAGCATTGACAGTCTCTGCAGCAAGAGGCTGTCCGTTGATTCTGATCCCCCTTAACTCATCACCCACAGCGTAGTCATTGGCGGGAGCAGCAGCAGCACTCATGAACCGGGACACCCACTGGTGAAGCACGGTTGGACGGCGGAGTCACGGCTTTCTGTCTCTGGGCTAAGGCACGCAGTTCCTCTTGCCCCTGAACAACCCCTTGCATCATCGTCATAAACTGGGCCATGTTTGCCCTCATCTCGGCCAATTCTGGTTGAACCTGGTCCATATTCCTCTGATGATTTAGTCTGGTTGAGTAGCGGTGTGGTCGCTGATCAGCAATCCTGCCTAGGAAAGGAACTAGAGCGAGAAGTCTCTCCCAAGCATGTCTGTAATGCAAGAATGATATGTGCATGATATGCATGATATGGGTACTATATTTTATCATGAATGATCCAAAAAAGGATATGCACACGCGGGTTAACTTTTTTCTTTATTCATGCATTATTTTTTTTTGAAAATAAACATGCTATGATGCAAATGATGCAAACATGACTGGCCGGCTGAGTATCACGCGGCACGGGATCAAAGCTTCGGCCTGAATTCGGAACCGCAAAGTCTGAAACCCAAAGTCATCTGGAACCCATACTTCAGAACCAAATCACCATCTGAGCAAGTACCCTCAAATTCAGCCCAGGGATCCGAAATAAACGGAACCCTCTGATCAATACCAGGGTCAAACCTCCAGCGTCCAGAAATAAAGATCCATAAATCCGGCTTAAGGTCACCAACACAGCATCACTGGCAGAAACCTGTACTTGCAAGAATCAAACCCTCCCCTCACAGGTGAATTCTAACAAGGTCATCCTAAGGCGGACAATGGTCTCGACAATCGGGCAAAGATACTCAACGGGTTTGCCCTTTCGGGTGTGCCGTTGTAACTCTCTTAAGATCGTCTAAACCAAAGATCCGGGAAAGATCGGTCACCGAAGTCAATAGCTCAGATGAGGTGAATCAACCAAAGTGGATACTCCACAAAGGAAGAGCACTCTCAAATGAACCTCGTCCGGCTTGTGGTATGTCACGTTGCCAAAAACATGTTGACCTAACATGAGAGGCAACATGAGACCACACTAATCCTAAGTGTATACTCGGGCCTGGGTTTTAGCCCCACTCAGAACACTCACCCCAAACAGAGGAACCACCTGTACGGAAGACAACACAATGATAGTATGATGCATGCAAACATTTATGCAAATATATACACAACACAATAATCATAAATGCAATAAATGAAACAGCAAAAGCAACCAAACCCTATCCTAGAGAGCGCTAGGACTGACTCGCTTAGGGAAGATGGACCAGCAAGAGGTCAACTTCGTGTATCCCCAGCAGAGTCGCGAACTGTCGCATTACGCGAAAAACCGGTGGGAAAACGAAACAACATAGCCGCCACCGTGCGTTATTTATCCCAAAAGAGGGAAAGGAAACGCTCGAAGTAAACCTGGGAAAGACATGGTCTCGCGACCAAAGAGAGATTGGATCGGGAGTCGGTTATGCGAAGGGAAGGTATTAGCACCCCTACGCATCCATCGTACTCGACGGGATCCACGCACAAAAGGAAGGATAAAGGTTTCTAAACACTGCTCAAACAACTGCACACAAAGGCTGGAAAGAACACACAGAAAGACAAGAGAACCAGGACTCGGCAGGATATCGCATCCTAGGCCTACGTAGTCTGTCAGGCACAAACATCAGAGTCGACGTAGTTCGGGACAGGGGGAAACGTGCTCGCTAGGATGTCGCATCCTATGCATACGTATCTTCTCTGACTGGAGAAGAATCAGAGCAATCGTAGCTCGGCTCACGCATGCAAAACAAAACCACACAGGAAACCGACTACCAATCGTTGGACTTACGTCAGACCCCACACAAAACAGGCAAACATGGAAACCGAATGCCAATCGCTGGACTTACATCAGACTCCGAACCAACAAACACACACTGGAAACCAACTGCCAATCGCTGGACTTATGTCAGACTCCAACAAGCAAACAAGACACAGGAAACCAACTGCCAATCGCTGGACTTATGTCAGACTCCAACAAAGAAACTGGAAACCGAATGCCAATCGCTAGACTTACATCGGACTCCAACCAGAAAAGGAGAAACAACTCACACAAACAAAATAAAAGGGCGCCTGGAGAGATCAACTCATCTCCTGCCTACGTACCTCATCTGGTATGAGGATCAGGGCGACGTAGTTCCCCTACGCAGGGAAAGAACTTCTAACCTAACCAGAGACTGGGAAATGACAAACTAGAAGGGAGACTAACTCGAGCCTAATAGTTATCATGTAAATTCACCATGGTCCTAGGTTGAAGTTTCTATCTAACTTGCACAGGGAGCAAGCTATCCTAAACAGCAACTGAGTAAACACAAGCACAAAGGCAAGCACACACACTATATACAAACAGATAGGCTCACACAAGGTTAAGCTTTAGTCAAAGGGTCATGTCAACCTCGACAAATAAGCCACTGTAACAGGGTGATGTTAGCTCTTAACCCTAACATTGAGAGTTAGGGTGAAGCAGATGAAATGGGAAGTAAGGATAAGACCTCACAGCTCTTATCCCTGGCCTGGGAGAGCTTCAGACAGATGAAAGTGGGAGTTCAGAAAGGGGGAACTCTTCTATCCACATATGACTGACACAACAAAGATCTTGGGTTACTATCCACAATGCATCAACACAAGGTGTGTGAGCAAAGTAGATGACACACTGACTAGCAGGAGATGGACTACACATCTCTTTTATCTGCCAATTGCCTTGTCAAAGGACTTTTCCTGCTTGGCACAAAAGATAAACAAACACAAGCATTGCCTCTTAAGGAGGGCTTCAGACAGGTGCCTGCCCAAGTAACAGGACAGGTCTTCCAGACTACATGAAGTCAGTGAGTTATACCTCAAATGGTTAAGCAACCAAGCAAAGCAAAAACAAGTTCAAAAGAACTTAAGCAACTTATGTACCTGAAAAAAATCTAACTCAATCAGTATACAAGTCAAACAATCAAACAGACAACCAATAGTCAACAGTCAACAGTACACAATCAAACAAGCAATGCAACAAGGTGCAAGCCACAAGCTCAACTCAAATGAGCTAAAATCCACCTACAAAATAACTCAAGGTTAACCAATATCAACCACTTAATCAATCCAAGTGAGTGAGCATCATCAACTATGGCAAATGTGCTTCTTAACCTGAAATCAAAGCTCAAACATGAGAGGCAAACCACTAGGTCAAGGCCTAGGATCAAAGGGGGAGAAAAAACCCAAAACAGAACATAAAATTCAACATGAATCAACCTCAATCACTTAAGAACACAATCCAAAAGGTCTCATGTCAATAGCATTCACCAAATTCATTTCATAAACCAATCATGGCAAGGTATGCAAGTTGAAAGCACATTGAGACAACAGAATGAACAAATGCACATTAATTCAAAAATGATTCAATTAATCTCAAGAAAATTCATGAATACACAGAACACACAACATGATCAACACACAAAAAATTAGGGCAATTGGACATGATTAAGCATGGTAATCAAATTCCATAAGGCAAGGCAACCAAAACAAGCTCAAATGTGACACAATTTGATACATCAACTTAGCACAAGCCTAAAACAGAAATGAAACATGGTAAAAACTCCAAATCAAAGCCAAAACAACCTTTAACATGTCTAGAAACAATGGGCAAAATTTCACATTCATATGATAAAGCACAAACATTTCACAAATGATTGAAATTCAAGACACTTCAAAAGCTCACAAATGACCATCCAGAATGAAAAATCTCAAGCAAATCAGAAATGAATCCAAAAATTCCAGCAAAAATCATGATCAATCACAACATCCATATCAAGCATCATGCAAAAAATCACATCATTTGGAATTTATTTGGCATGGCAAAGAAATTAATCAAGTTGAGCAAGCAAAGGTGTGACACACATTGTCACACCTACATTCATAAGATCATATCTCAGCAATGGCACATGATAAAATTGCAAACTCAACACCAAAATGTTCAGCATGAAGTCTAGTTTAAGCATGCAAAATTTCAAAAGCACTGGATTAAAACTCATCATTTCACAAAGCATATGGCAAGGTATAGCACAAAATGAACATATGCACACAAACCCTAGGGCAAAATACTTTCCAGCCATGCACAAATTGGGGAAAAATGCTCATAAAAAACTAGAAACAATAAGGAGAACAATGCAAAAATTCCCATATTATTTGGATGATTAATTATTTATTTATGAATTTATGAAGTGAAAGAAAAAATAAAAAAACATGTGAAAGCATAGCATGAATGACATGGAGGGAAAATGAAAAAGTGAAAAAGGCATTTAAATTAGTGTGTGAGCCAGGAATCGAAGAGAGGAGTAATTTAAAATGTGGTGCGCTGGTAGCCAAAACTCTGCGTTTCATTAAACGCGTGGCTGGTCAACATGTGACGTGGCTAGGTCAAACAGACGGGAACCAATCAAAAGGCCATGCAATCGCTGAGTTGGACCAGTACATGTCCAGAAACACATGCAACACAACAGAAACGCGCCATAATGGATCAAACATGGTTCTGGAAACGAAACCCTACAATCTTCATCGTGTTCTTCATGCTCAAGAACAAAATTCTCAGAAACGCAAAATAAGTACATCAACGCGTTCATCTCTCATCATACATCAACAATCCATGCTTAGTTTGTTCTAATTCAACATATATCAAGCAAATTGAATCAATTAAGTTTCACACATCAAACTTCAAATCAACATAACTATCTCAATACAGCATGGATTTCTATGAAACAAAGCTCAGATTGCTCATCATTGAAGGATCTACAAGAATCACATAGCAATTTCATGAATAGAGGAGATCGATTTCTGACCTTGATGAAGATGCAGAAGTGGAATTGGTGATTTCAGGCCTTGAACAGCTCAAACAGTTCTTCCAAAGCTCTTGTATGATTGAATGGAGGAAGGTTTGAAGGTTAATTGTGCTTGATTCCACAGAAATATGAAATTGCCATTAATGAATGCAAGCTTCGAGCTGCTTCAAATCTGCACGAAATCCCTTGGATCTTGCTTCAATAATGCTCCACAATGCTTCCAAGTGAAGAATTAATCAAGGAATATGCAATGTATTTGAAGAAAATTGATGAAAAGTTTGAGAGAAGAATTTGTGAAAATGGATCTAGATCTGAAAAAGTGATGTGTTAATGCAGAAATCTGTTATGATTAGGTTTATATATGCTCTGTTAATCATGTTCTTAATCTCACTTAGCCAAATGGTAATTGAATTAATGAAAACAAGGTGTGGATGCAAAATTGGATAATGCACCTTATGCATGAAAGCTCAATGGAACAGTGCACGAATTGCCTTGGAATTTCACTCAAAAGTTCACTTTAGAGTCAATGCAAGTGTGAGAATGTGAAAACAATACTTCATTTTTAAATTTGAAAATTCCCTCCAAAATTCAAATGAAAAATCAAATGTTTATGTGATGAGAATGCATGGCATGTGATGAATGTTTTAGATAGTAGAGATCAAGAGAAAAATGTTGCAAAAAGAACCACTTCATTTGGACATTTGGTGTGAAAGTTATGCATGTTTGAAGTTCCATGTTCACTTGGCCATGATTGATCCATATCTTTTCAACCACACATGAGAAATTCATGATCTTGGACTTTTTGGAAAGGGGAGAGAAAGATCTTCAACTTTCATGTTGGACAAAATTTCATTTGAAGCTTTCTTGTTGATGTAATCTTGAGGAGAAAACCTTTCCATTTTTGGCAAATTCAAATTACAGGTCACTTACTATTTTTGGAAAGTTTTGATCTGACCTCAAATTCTTCAATGTTGATGTTTGAAATGTCAAATGAGACTTGTATGGACATGAATGAGGCCTCTCTAACCATCTCCCACCTTCAAATCCATGATTGAACTGACAGTTGACTTTGGTTGACTTTCTAGGGTTTCAGATGAATTGATCATTGACTGATGAGCTTTGAACATCCAATCTTTGGCCAAACCACTTCAAAAAGATCCTTAGGTCACATGAACCCATTGTACCAGCCCTAGGGCTTTGATTCCATTGAAAATGCATTTGCTTGCTTGCACAACTGAACCTCCTGACCAGTCTTGAATGATGACTTGAACTATGCAATGGACAATGCAATGTTAATGACCTAAAATGAAAATGTATATACAAAATGGGAGGTGAAAATTTGAGGTGCTACAGTGAGCAGTTGTAGTCTAGACATTTTAACTCTAGAGGTGCCTTCATGAGTGGTTTTGAGAATGTCCCAAGCATCTTTAGCCACCTCATAGTTGTTTACCAACCTGAAGATATTCTTGTCTACTCCATTGAATATGGCATTCAATGATTTAGAATTTCCAAGGGCTAGATCATCCTCCTCCTTGGACCATTGTTCTTCAGGCTTCTTGTCAGTTGTGGCTTCTCCTTCCTGAGTAATTATCGGATGTACCCAGCCTGTTAACACAACCTTTCAAGCCTTATTATCCAGAGATTTTAAGAAAGCTACCATTCGAGGTTTCCAATAGTCATAGTTAGATCCATCCAAAATTGGTGGCCTGTGAATAGATCCTTCATCTCTCTCCGTTGTACCAGAAAGTATTATCCCTAGATCTCACCCAGAACCAGAGCAGGATGCCTGCTCTGATACCAATTGAAATTCTGGTATCAGATATGAGATGTCGAAGGTAATGTCACAACACTAATATATGTTAACACACATAGGATAAAGATACATAATGGTAAAGCAAATGACACAAGCAATTGTTAACCCAGTTCGGTGCAACTCACCTACGTTTGGGGGCTACCAAGCTAGGAAGGAAATCCACTAAATAGAATCAGTTCAAAGACTCTCTGTACACTTCGACAAGTTACAGTCTTTCTCACCTAATCTCTACCCGTGCAATTTCTACCTAAGCATTCTTAGATATGAGAACCCATTCACTTCCCTTCAATCACACCTATGATTTTAAACAACAATTCCTTGTGAAAAGAAGACACTTTTCAATAACACACACTTGATTTTGCTTAGCAGCTTTAATCAAGTAGACACACACTTGATCTTGCTTAACAACTTTGATCAAGTAGACACACACTCTTGCTTACAAGCTTAGAGTGACAAATTACAACTCACAAATCAGACCAATTCAATCATCTATGGATGAATTGAATGGATTACAAGTCTCATAACTAAACAAGACACAAACCCTTATATTCTCTCAATATTTCGCTCAGTATTGGTTGTGTGTCAAATCAGGTTTTCCAAGTCCCTTTTTATAGAAGCTTTCAGCTGGGCTTGGACATCTTGAAAACCCTAAAACTATTTTCCAATTAAATCTTCTCATGACAGCTGGTTAGATCTCTTTGGAAAATAAGTAAATTAGGTTGTAATCAATGATTGAATGCGCCTGCAAATCAGATCTTCAATCATACATAGATTGACATTAAATGTGCAATCACAAAACCCATAACATTCTCCCTGAATGTTCTGTGTATAGGATGTCATGACATCGGGTCTGACATCCTGGGACAATCCTGCATAATTCCATTTATAATTTTTAAACACCAGCAGGTACATAATATCAAATGCCATGACATTGTGTATGACATCCTGAAACAATCCTGCATAATTATGTTTTTTAAACTCCAGCAGGTACATAGATATCTTTTGTTAAGACATCACATGCAACATCTTGTGAACACTCTTTGTTTTACCAAAATTGCTGCCAACACTTAGAACCAACAAATATCATTAATTCATTTTGGGAGATGGAATATACATTCCATCAATCCCCTAAATCCAATGATATTAATTTGACAAAGTTAAATCAACCTTGACCAAGGCCCAACAATAAGAGTCAAACATTAACAAAGTCATCACAATTGCTCAACAAATTTATTTGGCATTTATTCAATTAAAAATACTAAAATAGTGCATTTAAATTAAATATGGTTTGTCCAATTCCTAAAATCTCATCAAAACACCAAAGAAATGGCCATGAGATTTATCATTAGGTCAAACAAAGTCAAAGGACATTGGAGAAAAAAATTCATAATTTTTGGACATTTAAAAATATTTTTAACCAATTAAAAACAAATGGAAAATCAATTAATTTATGAAAAATATTAATAATGATCCAAAAAATAATTTTAATTCAGAATATGAAAGAGAAAAATATTTGAATTTTTTTGGTGAAAGTCTCATATTTTTTGGATCAATATTGAATTTAATATGAATTATCGAAAATAATGCAATTAAAATGAAAATTCAGAAAATCAAAAATACGTGGACCACTTGATCTCCCTCATTAATTGAAGTGGCAGATCAAGTGGCCAGGAGCGCGCTATCTACCATAGTCCTTAGTCAGCGCGTGGCAACTTTGGTATTCAAAACCAACGCCTAGGATTAAAACAAAATGAATGGATCATGTGGTTCAGAGTCTTGCCAACACATCGCCGGAGCCAGAGCTCCGGTCATCTTCTCCGGCGGACCTCACCGGACTGGACCACCATCAACCATCACCAAATCTAAAAACAAGGACATGATCTTAAAGAAAAAATGGCACTGAGCTCGAATCTGGTCTCAATTCACTCTAACTCCAAGTATATTGAGAGATACCTGGAGTTGAAATTTGAGGTACATGAACTGAGTTGCTTCGATTTGGCCTCAAAGCAACTCAATCTTCTTGCCTACATTGGTTGGACTTCAGACAACCAAAGAATCAATAGAATTGAGCAAGAATTTGAGAGAATCGAAGAGTTCAAAATTTCTGGAAAATACCTTCAATGGAGGTCTGGATTCAATTGATCTTGATCTTGCTTGTGCTTGATCTCACTCCACTTGCTTGCAGAAGAAGGATTAGATGCTTGAAAGGCTATGGATTCTTGGAGATTTGAATTTCAAAACAGTGGAAATTCAACCTCAAATTCAAAAGAATTTCTCAGGCTTATCCTTTGCAAAGTGAGGGTTTGAGATGGGGGATCAAAGCTGGCGCGAATGTGTGTTCATTTCTGAGCAATTGAAGCTCTATTTATAGCCAAAATAGTTGATAATTGCACACTTCAAATCACTTTCCAATTTTGACAAATGGTGATGCAAGGGTGCATGGGCACGCACAGGCCCATGAAATCATTGCTTGAGGTCCATAAATGAATATTAGATAGTCTGAATTAAGCTTGGATTGCAAGGCAAGTGTGCATTGATGTTTGAAGTTTGATCCTTGCCAAGTGATATCACCATGTTCATGCCATGGGCAGCCTAAAAAGGAGACCCCTTCTAAGAGGATGAAGCCTTCTTTCGTGGACCTACCACCTCTCAAGGAAGTACTCATAAGGACACCTTAACTCACAACTAGAAGTGTGAAAGAGAAATCTCCTACGTCATTTACCTAGCAAATCTAAATTAACTAGACAAAGATCACGCACCCTAACCCATCAAATATTAAGTTTGCAAATATTTTAACCAACTAACCTAAAGAAACTTTGACTTCACCTTTAACACCCCTAAATGATTCTTATCTAAATAGAAACAATTATATATATATATATATATATATATATATATATATATATATATATATATATATATATATATATATATATATATATATATATATATATATAAAAAGTTGATTATTTTGAAGATTACTTAATTGTATCTATATTCCTACCCCAAAAAAAAAAGTAATTTATCTATTTATTAACGAAGATGGGTCTAATAACTAATTATAATCAATGACAAAGTAGTAAAGTTTTCTTATTAGTTTGGATTGTTGGAGCAACCTTAGATGTTGTTCAACTGATTCAGCAAATTAGCATAGATGAATCATTAGCGCAAGTTAATTATTTCTTTTACTTATAAAAAAGTTAAATAATAGAAAAACCATCCTATACCTTTTGATAATTTTTTCCTAGTATACTCCTTTTAACTTAGTCAAATATATAAAAAATATATATATCCGATTACAATCATGTAAAAACTAATCCTCTTTTATCTGTAATTATTTTTCTAATAATATTTTCATGTCTAAATCTAGATATATATCTATATTTTGTTGGTAGCATCTAGATATAAAATATATGCAAGTATTCGAATTGGTTTATAATTATTGAAGCGTATAAAAAAGGTAGATAGGGTGGTTCTCTTTACGCAACTCAACAACCATCACTCCAATCTGACTGCATGCCCACCTCATTATTCCAAGTAAAATAAATCAATAAATAAATAAACTTAAAAATAAATTAAACATCTCATTAAATTAATTAATTAACATAATTAACCTCCATCATATATAGTACTAGAACTACTCTATCTTTTCTCCATTTCATACTGCAAATGAAAACCACATCTCTCACACATACTTTGACCATCATACATAACATAAACCTATCATCATTTCTCACCACCACCACCTCATATCTATCTCTACCCCACTCTGATATTTTTCAGATGCATCAACCACAAACATAAACATAAACAGTTTCACTTTTTCTTCTTCCACACCCCCCTCCACACACTCTTTTGTAACAAACCCTAATATCTCTTTCTCTCTCTATCTCTATCTCTAAGAATTCAAACAAACAGAGTAAGTTTGTGTTTACACATCTTCCCAATAACTGCAAGAATTACGTAAACATATATTTCCTTCCGTTTCGTTGAAACACAAATTGAGTAATAAAAGTGAGGTGAGCATAGTGTATGATTTTTTTCAGATCCGAGAGAGGGGTATGTTTGAATGAAAAAACGTGTGTGTGAGAGAATTATGATGATCTGAAGAAAGAAAACTATCTTTTTCTTTCATAATAATTACCTTACTCCAGAAACAACCCTTTCTCATGTTTTTTTCTTTTGTCCCATACCTCATTCTCTGACCCTGTACGAACACACCACTTAAATACATGGAGTGGAGGGGTACTAGTAGTTTGTGTAAGCACCAACACTAACCAAACCAAACCAATAAAGCAAAAGATAAAGCAACAGCAACTCTCTCTCTCTTTCTCTCTCTTCACTATCTTTCTCTCTCTCCTTCACTATCTTCCTCCTCATCATGGATTCAGGAAATAGTGGTAGTATGCAATCTTCAAGCTGTGGTGAGGAAATTGAAGAGTATGATTCACGCGCTGAATCCTCAAATTTTTCTGCGTTTTTAAACAATCCACCACCAACAGCACCAGCACCCGCTACAATAGTAGCAACAGGAGAAAGAAACAATCATGGTATAAGCGAGTTTGGTAATAACAACAACAACAATCTAAACCCACAAACACAACAACAACACCATCATCATCATCATCATAACCAAATGTTCGATCCATTACCCAATTATTACATTGATTCATTACACAAACAATCATCAACATCATCAAACCCAAACTCGTTTCTAAACCTTGATATGATTTGGTCTAAACCTACAGCTAGATCTGAACCCAACAACACCGATCTTAGCACCTTGTTGGTACCTTCATCTTCTTCATCATCGTCTTCTCAGCATAATCATCAAGCTTTCTTATTGAGTCAATTCCTCGGTCAAACCAGAGAAAACGTTGCTTCTGTTCCCACCACACACCTACAACACCAATACCATCATCAACAACAACAACACCATTCTCTACCACTAGAAAGTACTTCACGTGGAGGATCACTCACCAATGATCATCAAGATCTTATTAACAGTAGCAGCAACAACAACAACAACGTGGGTAGAAATCCGAAGAAAAGATCAAGAGCTTCAAGGCGTGCACCAACCACAGTTCTCACTACTGACACTACAAATTTCAGAGCCATGGTTCAGGAATTCACCGGTATACCAGCGCCACCGTTTTCTTCACCTTTTCCAAGAACAAGGTTGGATCTTTTCGGTTCTTCTGTTGCTTCAAGATCTATGTCAAATCATATGGACCCTCCACCACCACCACCTCCTTATCTTCTTCGTCCTTTCGCTCAAAAAGTTCAACCCTTTTCTCCATTGATCCAATCTTCTTCTTCCATGATGGAAAATTTATCTTCAACTAATTCAGCTTCCATTAACTACCATTTATCACAGCAGAATAATCACCCTCTCATGCAACACAACCAGATTCTCGGTTTTCAATCAATTTCTCAAACACCAACAAAATATCCACATGGGACCCAACAACCCTCCTTGGAAACCACGCCCAATGTTGACTCAAGAATGAAAATAGGTACTGTTTTTGATGAACTAGGTTTGAGTCATCCTCATGCTCATGCCCATGTTAACAACGTTAACATTGGTGTTCTTCATCATCACAACAACAACAACAACATGGTTACTACTACTACAACAACAACAACATCATCATCAGACGCAGTCAACAACAACAACAACAACGAGAATCAGTGGAGTCAGAGAACCATTGTTGGAGTTGAGAAAGGACAAGAATGTGTTGTGAGTACAAGAGGTGAAGCAACAGTGGAATCATGGATTAATTGTTCTTCTTCTGATTAACGAACGAACATCATCAAAATATGAATGGAAAAAAGAACAAGGTAGGTTCGTAATTCGTACATATAATTTTAATACACTTTATTGAAAGCAAATGATTCTGGCAGTAGAAGTATACAACGCTAATGCATGAAATGGAGAATCTTGGTATCTTCATCATAAACCACCACCATCAAATCAAATTAATTCAACCATGTTTTTTTATAATGCTTTTTCTTTTGTTCTTTTGAGTCGTTTAGAATTATGCGTAAATATAATTACTAGTAGCTATAGCTTGTTTTTTTCTACTATGAATTTTTTTAAGCAATATATACAAAAGAAGCATTGAGGTTATGTATTTTGATATTTAAACTTTGGTTTTGACAAGTGTGAGATTATTATTATTATTGTTAGATAGGTTTGTTTGATGCTGGCTGTATCTATTGTTTTGGAGTCTCTAGTACTCTATAGTTTATACTATATTGTATTCTTCAATTTATTTATTTATTTTTTAGTTTATAATTTATTAACAATTATAAAATTGAAGATTCTAGGAGTAATTGGTGGCAAGATTGGGGGGATTGTTAGCCGCCGAAATCTTCTTTTTTAAAATCAAAGATGTGTTTTTTTATTAGACAATTCTTTTCTTTTTTTTGGGTTGACATGATGTGTTTTTTGGATATTTCATATCATAATTATGCTCGTGAACCTTTGAAAAGAAAAACAAAATATGCTTGTGAATAAAACACATGGGAACAGTTTATGCAACAAAAAAAACACATAGAAACAATTATTAATTTCTGTTGATACACCCTTTTTACTAACACAAATATAGTAATTTACTTTAGGGAAAACTTTAAAAAATTTACAAATGCGGGGCATAACTTTATAAAAATTTTTTAAAATTTTCAAAAATAAATAAATAAAACAAATTAAAAAACAATACTTCATTCAAAATAAATTTCTATAATGCATTATCTTTGGCATATCATTTTTGTTAAATAATTAATTTATAAATAATTTTCTTTATTCATATTTAAATATAAATAAATGTCAGCTTTAAAAAATGAAATCTCAAATCTACCGTTTATATCTATTTACCATTACAAAAAATTTATCTAGATAAATAATTACACTTGTTTCTTACTCTGTGAGACTCATAAATGTTGACTATGTGATTTTATTCTATTTAAATAAAATGTGTTTTATAAAATATATATTATGAAAAATAGTCAATTAAATATGAATATTTAAACAATTTCCAAAATTAAATCATTATTTTTATAGTTAAAATAGTGAAATTAAATACAATATTTTATTAAATTATATTAACAGTAAAAATAAAAATAAAAAATTTATTACAATTTGTTAAATATATTAAAGCTTACCATCAAATCTACCTAGTAGAAGAATGATGATCAGCAGCATGCAAGAGAAAAACTGATTCATATAGTTAAGACGTAACTTTTGAAGCTGTATATATCTTAAGATTATTTAAATTGTTGAGATTTTGTTTGTTGCATTATTATTATTGAACTTTTAATTGAATAAATCTTCTCAATTACTACATTTTTGTTTTTAATGACTAATATATATATATATATATATATATATATATATTATGGTCAAATTATCAATAGAAATGGGTATTGTTTTGTTTTGAAAGAAGAAACACAATATATGTTAAAACTATTCTACTCACGACAAAAATATTTTTTTAGTAATATTTAGCATGTTTTAGAATTTCTATTCAATTTCAGGAAGATGTCAAACATGTACATGGGTAATAATTTAATTGAATTTAACTATTTTTAATACATATATTCGTAGTTCTCATTCCAAAATAAATGCACATCACTTTTTACGGGTAGATAGTATGTAGGCACGTGAATGAGAAATGAAAATGTAGCCATGATGTTCAAAAATAGAATGCTATTAAATTATTACTATATTTCAAAATAAAATAGTTTGAATAAAAAATATGACGATTTAATATTTTATTTTAACTGAAAAAAAAACATTTTATTCTGAAGGCAGGGAAAAGGAAAGTCGTACGCGTGCATGGTGTATTACAGTCATCTATGAGACTTTTATATGATGGATTTTAATGTTTGTAGAAAATGGATAGTCTATAATATAGATTTTAAATTCAAAATTATTAATTTTAAATTAAATCGTTAATAATATTTGCTAATTGAATAAGTGGAAAAGTCCAAGGTGGAGACAATTTCGGCTTTCGCCGTGATTTATGTAACATGGTCCATTTCTTATACATGAAGAAAAAAAATTAATTTATTATGTAATCAAAGAAAACAATTAATAATGTAATTAGAAGTTAAAAATTAGTGTTTAAATTTTGAATTCACTCAACAAATATAGAGAAGAGTGGTAAAAGAGAATTGAGGTTGGCTTTTGTTTGTTGTTATGCGTCTGGCTATTGGCAGCTGCCTAGTGTTAAGATTAACGCTGGCACGTCAATTCTATATGATTTGATTCTCCTATTCATAAGTGATAGTGAGATTTTAATTCCAATCAAAGAGATTTTAATGATGCTTCAACTATTCATGCTCAGCATGATTATTCTATACCAACATAGTAGTATCCTCTACCCCACTTTATTTTACATATTTAAAGAAAATTAACTCATTTAAAGGATTTTTTTTTTCAAATACCATCTTTTTCAATTTAAATACCTAAATAATTAATATTTCACATAATTTGCTAAAATATCCATGTTTCAATTAAAAAAAATCATATACGAGAGAATGCGATATTACTACTGGCGCATGCATTGAAAAATAAACATAGCGCATGCAATACCCATATGCCAATACCTCTGATGCATAAATTATTTTCCTAAAAGCATGCACTATTCCCCTTGGTGTCTAAGTGTAATGAATTTTTTTAAAATTAGAATTATTATTTATTAAAAATAAAACAATTGGAAAATAAAAAAAAAATACTAATATTATTAAATTAAATAGAATTAAATTTTGTAAACGTATTTTAACGATGTGTTTGATCATAACGGGCATTGATTCCACAATTCGGCGGTGCCCTTCGCCGTTGAGGTTGCACATGATTCCCCTGAGGTGATTGTTCTCTCTCATGATTCATCTGAGGTGTTTGGTACCTCCCTGGATTCATCTGAGGTGTTTGGAGTGAGGTCCCTGGAACATGTGTGTCATCAATGAAATCTAGCATCTCTTGCGAATTACATATGTTGCTGTAGTCGAGTTCGGTGCCCATGTTGTCGTAGTTGGATCGCATTTGTTGGGTTACGAGTGGACGATCTGGTTGGTTAAATTGAGACATTGATTCGTTTTGGAAACAAAACAATGGATGTTGTGGTGTTTGATACACATGTGTTGGTTTGATGCTTTGGTTGTGTGATGTTTGCGTACTTTGGTAGTGTGATGTTTGGGTGTACATTGATTGAGTCTATGGTATAATATGGTGGTATCATATGCCTCATCGGTGTCATGGTAAGACGTGGTGGCAGCATATGTTTGTTGGTGGTATGGGTCAGTGTTACAATTAGGACAATTGTTCAATGAAAGTTATATGAAATTTATTAGGGAGAAAACTGTCAAAACTAACACACATGTGGTTACAATGTTTGACCGTCATAGAGGATGATTTAGTGTACAAGAAACAATTGACCATAATGAAGGGAGTCTAAGGGGATACTATCGGGTCAAACAAGATAGACGTTGGTGCGATTGCAGAAAGTTTCAAGTTTTATGTATGTATTGCACCCATGTCATATCTAAGAGATTATAATGATCAAAAAATATCATGTGGTCCAAACATCATAACACATACATCATTGTCAATTTTAACTGACTTCCACACATGACGTTTTTCATTATTGTTGAACGTGGAAACAAGCCTATCAATTCTTCTATTTTTTTCACCTTTTTCAATATCTTTGTCTAACCAACAATCAAGTTCCTCTCAAGATGCTCGAAGTCAGAATGTTCCAAAGTCGAATCTTCATCAGAGGCTTCAGAATCGAAAAACCAATAATCACTTCTCTTTTAATAATCGTGTTAGACATTTAGAAGATGCAATGAGAAGATGAAATCATAAGATGTGTGAAGAATGATGGAAAATGAAGATCTATTTATGAAAAAAGGAATGCACTAAGGCGCCAAGGGGAGTGGTGCATGCTTTTAAGCCTCCAAAGTATGTGCCACTAACATTGGCATGTTTATAATGCATGCGCCAATCAAAGTGGCTCTAGTGTGTAAATTTGAGAGCATGCACAAGTAGCATTGGCGCATCCTCTTCGATACTTTTTTTGTTTGAAACATGGTTTTTTGGTGAGTAATTTGAAATATTTGTTATTTGGGTATTTAAATTGAAAAACATGGTTATTTTGAAGAAAAATAGTCCATTTAAAGATTATATAAGTGGATATTTTTATGATTTTCTAATCATATTATTTAAACACAATATACACTCGTCGCTAGTAGTGACTTCTAAATTCGACAAATTGAGTGTAAGTGTGATAGCCCATGTAATCCATGCTTGCGAAATATACGGAGTAAGTAGTCATACTGTTGTATACTACCAAATGTACCTCACTAAAGAATCTAGTTAGGATATTATTAATTATGTTAACAATAACCAATAGGACAATTCTTGTTAAAATACATACAATCCTGGGTGGAGAGATAATCCAAATTTTTCATGTAAAAATACCTCTCTCCCAGTTTGTAGTCAATCATATACCAGCTAGTCCTCATAATTTCCAAGGTCATATGGATGGAAACAGTCATGTAAAGGTCAATCTATAAATAATAATGGATTTTTTTATCATATATCATACTAAGCACAAAAATGAATTCCAAAACTAGAATCTTCATATGTCTAAAGTTTTGAATAAGTTAGCGTTCAAAGGGGATTTGATAGCCACACGTAACAAAATGTTAGAGACTTGGATCTCTTAAGTGGCGCAACAATAAGCTTAATCTTTTGCTCTTGTCAAAACATTTCCCGGACATCATGTGCAAAATCTGAAAGGACATGAGAATGTTATTACCTTAAGGAGTGGAAAAGAATTAAAAGGCGCTAGTGAGAAGAATTCGAGTGAGAAAACCTAACATGCAGGTGACATTGTGGAAGAAGAGAAAGATAAACCTTATATATTTTCCGCATTGGAGCTTTTATCTAATTCTAGTACTTTTATCTTCAATCGAAGTTTTATCTTCTTATTATTATCATTATTATCGCATTGTTAATCATGTATGCCTTTGTAATGTTTATGTTATCTGTAATCCATTTCATCATGTCTGAGTAGTCGATTAGGGGTTTAGGATGATGATGTTTTCCCGATCATAACCTTCAAGCAGATTTTTATATAATTTGTTACAAAAAATTAGAAAATTTGTTTTGATGTTTTTGATCTTATATATTCAATTTTGTTGCGAAAGTAGGAATATCATAGATATCGCCTATACGCTGAAAGGGTGTAGCATGGTATCAAACTTATAAGCACTGAACGGTTGGATTGGGGCGATGAAAATGTATCAAAATTCCAACAGAGAAAGTAATTTTATTTTTTCCTGCTATGAAAATGGACTCTTAACAAATACTTTACACCCACGAAAGTGGGTAGCATATTTGATCAGAGGAAGATAACACACTTACGAAAGTGTTATCACTGTATATATTAGAACTTTTTTTGTGTTTTGTTATATTAATTCTTCTGTACAATCAGATGAAAAGAACACGATATGTGTGAAATCTAGATGAATCAATAAATGAGATCAAGTGTTTCTTGCACGAGAGACGTCGAATTTTAAGACAATAACAAATGGTTGAACCTGTAGTAAATACCAAACCTCTCAAAGTCTACGTGGTTCCCACCGATTTAGAATCAAATTATAGTATCGTCCATCCGCCCATTGCGGCAAATATTTTTGAGATTAAACACTCTCTTGTGGGCATGGTTCATCAGAACCAATTCTCGGGATTACCTACATAAAATCCAATTTTGCATTTGTAAATCTTTGTTAAATTTTATGGAACGTTAAAAGCTAACGGTGTTGATCAAAATTCCATTCAACTTAGATTATTCCCTTTCTCTTTAAAAGATAGAGCTCGCGTGTGGATCCAATCCTTACCTATTAACTCCATAACAACTTGGGCTCATCTGAAAGCTACATTTCTCGTGTGGCACTTTTCGCCGAGTAAAATGGCACAAGTGATGAGTGAGACAAAACTTTAGGCAAGAGGATGGGAAATTTAGTTTGACGTGTGTGAGTTTTTCAAGGATTTATTAAGGTTGTGCTTGTTTCATGGGCTAGAGAAGTGGCTTATGGTCCATACATTCTATAATGATTTCCTTTACTCCACAAGGATGGCCCTAGATGCGACTTCCGGTGGCACCTTATGAATAAATCTCAACACGTGGCTTATAATTTGATAAAGGACATGGTGAAGAGCCATAATTTATGGGGAAGCGTATGTGAAATCACTCTGAAAGGCCCTTAAAAGGGTTGGCTTTATGAAGTTAGTCCTTTTGATCATATGAACTCCAAAGTAGACGCTTTCTACCAAAAAATAGAGAATCTGAGTATTAACCCACCTCCTCAAATCCTTGTAGTTTATATTTCCCCCAACGGTTCTCTACTACGAGGTTTGCGGAATAAATGGACACACCGCTAGTGATTATCAAATTATCCTCGCCATAGGGTATATCCAATATAATATCAACCATGTGAATAATAACCAACACGGTAACCCGTATTTCAATACCTATAACTCAGGGTGGAGAGATCACCCAAAATTTTCCTACAAAAATAACCATCCCTAACATGCCATAAGACCGTCAGGTTTCCAATAAGGCACCTCTGCTGCTATATGAAATCTAACTTAGAATCAATGATGGGGAAATTTTTGGCAACTCACACTCATCAAAATGAAGAGTTTAGGAACCAGAATCTTCATACTAATGAGGTTCGTGGGCAAGTATCCACCAAAGTAGAATCCATTGTCACCCACAATAAAAGGTTGAAAACTCAAATATCTCAGGTTTAAAAGCAACAAGCTTTGTTGTCTGTCGCTCTCCCATTGTTTCTAGGATATCCTGACCAAAACCCAAGGGAACAAATGAATGCGATTATGACTAGGAGTGGTAAGTTAGTAGATGGGTTTGGTGAGAAGGATATGCAAGAGGAGAGTACAATTGAGAAGAGTGTAGAAGTAGAGGAAACCGAGTCAACACCACCTAAAAAGGTTTTCATTGAAGAGAAAAAGAAGGAGGAACCATATGTTGCTCCTCCTCCTTATACACCCCAAATCCCAATTCTGCAAATGTTTGCTCAAGTAAAGAGACCCAGTTTAGGAAGTTTGTGGAGCTACTAAAAAAGCTCTATATTAATGTTACTTTTTTCGATGTCTTATCTCAAATTCTCATGTTTTCTAAGTTCTTCAAGTAAATCCTTTACAAGAAATGGAAATTGGAAGACAATTAGACTGTGGCGCTTTCTGTGGAATGTAGCGCCTTAATTCGGAATAAATTATCGCCTAAGTTAAAAGACCCGATGAGTTTCTCGATTCCCTGTGAGATAGATGCTATGATATTTGAAATAGCCTTATGTTATATAGGGGTCAACGTCTTCTTGATGCCCTTTTCAATGTGTAAAAGGATAAAATATAGGTAACATAAAACCAACCAACATTTCTCTACAACTTACAGATAGGTCAATAAAATATGCCTTAGGTGTTGTAGAGGATGTACCTATTAGGGTCAGATACCTCTATATAACTATAGAATTTGTGATCATGGAAATAAAAGAGAATTCTCATGTCCCCATCATATTAGGCATACCTTTTATGGCTACGGTTGAGACCATCATCTATGTGAAACAAGGAAAGTTAACCTTTAAAGTATTAGAGGAAATGATTGAATTTGTGTTGCCCCACTTAATGACAATTTATTCCATCCCAAACTCTTGTTGAATTCTTAATATCAATAATCAATATGTCAAAGAATATGAAACAAAACAGAAGAAAAGAGAGATACGGGGTTTGTGAAAAAAAGGCCCCCAATACTGAGATACTAGCACATGCGCCAATCCCGAAATTTGAAAAGAAACCAATTCCATCTAACCTCAAATATGAACCCTCACAGAGAAGAGAAAAAAATAAAGAAGTAAAGAGTGCGTGAACTAGATGGACATGGTTGAGTGGACCCTCTAGAGTTTCTAGGCACAATGTGTGTCACACCCTAAATATTTCCACACCTAATTCATATACAATCATTAATCCGCATTCATTCATCTACATTAATTCATTTTAATCTTATTTTCATCACTACATAATGACCATTTCATTTGGTAATTGTGTATCTTTAGCATGCATTGGAGAAAAAGTCAACAACTTGACTTTTTCATCTAGACATTTGCCTTATGGATCATGCATCTCTTTATCTATAGCTTCTAAAATTTCAATTTTTTTATTTCAATTAGGTTGTTTGGTTTGGAATTAAGAGCTTAGGTTTATCACTTCAATTTCATTCATTGCCTCATCCATTAATTCATATATACATTTCAATTGTATACATAATTTTCGTTTTATTAAAAGCAAGCTTCAATTTTAATTCATGCATACACTTTATAAGTCACTGAAAATCTTTCCTTTTCATAGAATGTCATTTATTTTGATATTTTTTTACTATAGGCAAACATGATTTCAAATTCATATATCCAAACATGTCATGGTAAAAGTTTGAATTCAACTAAAGAATCACATTCATTTTTATTTCAAATGTGTTCAAATGTTATTACATTACATCATTGAAAATTACAAAAAGAAAAACTTAGAATTTGCAATTGTCAAATTATATTGTGTTAAATATTTGAATCTATGGAATTACAAAACATCAAATGATGCCTAATCCTACAATGTGACAAGTCTTCAATCTACAACATGCTCAAATTTCTTCATCACTAATCCATCTATTCCTAAGTCCATCTTCAAACAAACCAATATCTATCATTCCATGTCCATCATCAACAAAGACCTGAAAAGAGGAAATTTGGTCAAACACAAACTATGTCAATCAAGTGCACAAATTGTCTCTACAAAGAGGTGAGTTGTGAATACATGAAAAGCACCAAGACCTGTTCAAACAACTAATCTAAGACAAAATTTCAAAGAAATATAAGCTACTGCAGTAAAAAAAAACACAAGGGCAAGCAATAACAAAACTACAACAGTGCAGAATTACACAAAATTTTCAAAAACACACACAGATGGTACATAAAAAATTTTGAACCAAGATCGTACCTGTTTTGGCCGGTATTGCTGCGATTAGGTAGACTTTCTCTTGAATCATATTTCTGCTAACTTATTTTCGATATTTAACTTGAATGTATGACTTCCCTGCCTTTTGTAACCCTCTGTAATCAAATGGAATCAATGGGTTGGGGTTAGGTTTATGTGAGATGGGGTATATATGTTTGCCCGAGTTTCCTTGTCTACCTTCTGATCACTACTTATTTGGTTTATCGTGTTTGTTTTGTTTGTGCGATGGATTTCTGTTTTGTAACTGATTGTTGGTGGTTCCCGTTTCATTTGGGTTTGAATAAATGGGAGTTTGGTTTTTGAAACTTGAATCCATTTCTTACTTGGCCTTTTGCATCAAGTTTGGATCTAATCATCATTCTTGATGACTGTTGAAGGGTTATCCTTCTCTCACTGTCGAACTTCCATTCAAATCTTTTTTCGATTTACCTTTTTTGTTGTTTTGGGGTTTTGTTTTAGTTTGAATGCATCACTTGGTGTTGTTTGGTCTTAAGTTATTATCATGAGGGTGAAGACGGTTCGATTTCAAAGATCTGAGATGAATATTTGGGTACAGAGAAAGGAAGAAGCAAGTCGTTTGAATGGAGAAGCGAGAGTGAGGATGACTGAGAGAGTAGAATGAGGTTGGGATTCAACAAGTGAACCATGTTTATTCTTTTATTGTTGGATCGGGTTGGATCAACAACCTCCTGAATCGCGCCCACCTTTGGTTTAGGCATCGAATTTGAGTCCTTATACCCTAGCCTAGCGCCCGCACCCTAAGCCCTTTTAGGGTATTGTTTTTTATTTCTTTTTTCTTCTTGTCATTTAGTATTATTATAAAAATAAAAAATCACATAAAAAGATTTTAATTATTATTTTTGTTTATCAAATAGAATTATGATGGTTTTTTTTTATAAATAAGAACATGTAGTGTTTAGTCTTTTCTTTTAATTTTTTTTTATTAAAACCAAAATAAAAATGAAATTCTTTTTTAGATGTATGCATTAGAGTTTGTCTCATCTAATTAATTTTTTTTTAAAAAGAAGGTTCATTAGTTTTCCCTTAAGACTTAGCATTTGGTAATAGTCTTGAATCAGATTTGGCTTAATTTGTTTTATATTTGTTTGAATGTATATTTGCTTGCATGTCTTGTATTCTACTTATTAATTATATGAGTGTGTGTCACACTTGATTGTATGATCTTGCATGTATAACTTTGATTGTTAAATAAGATAAAGATGAATACATAATAAAATCACCCTTTCAAACAAGTTTCAAGCACTTGGTCAATATCAAGTTCCATTTTCAAAAATCTTGGTCAATACCAAGCTTCTGCCATCCACATTAAAATCATTTTTTAAACCTTAAAACCACTTCAAAGCTTTTTTATACTCACAAATAAAAGCTTGATCCAACGTCAAGTTTCTTTTCTCAAGCAAATCGAAAAATGACCAACCCTTAATGACTTTGACTTTTTCATAACAAAATGGAAGGAAAGAACTATTTGGGTGTAAAATCCAATCATAGTCCCAAGTATTAGACTCAAGTTGTAAAAGCTTGAAAGTCATAAATACT